>NW_027189253.1:105000-382500 GCF_040958095.1 Procambarus clarkii
CACAACTACCTTCCAGTAGCTGGCATAACTAGTATGCTTTAACACACTACGCCATCAGACCTTACAACAGAAGTAGATAGTTCGAGATATATATATCTCAAACATCTCCACCTCCCGAAGGCACCAGATGAGTGAGGGGTCAGTCTGCATTTTTCGTCAAGCCACTGTCAATGTGAGAGAACTCGTGTCCAGCTCATAAGCCTATACTTGCATAAACCACAAGTGAAGATAAATAATCTTTGGACAACACCCACCAGTGGGACTCGAACCCAGAAAGCACAACTACCTTCCAGTAGCTGGCATAACTAGTATGCTTTAACCCACTACGCCATCAGACCTTACAAAAGAAGTAGATAGTTCGAGATATATATATCTCAAACATCTCCACCTCCCGAAGGCACCAGATGAGTGAGGGGTCAGTCTGCATTTTTCGTCAAGCCACTGTCAATGTGAGAGAACTCGTGTCCAGCTTATAAGCCTATACTTGCATAAACCACAAGTGAAGATAAATAATCTTTGGACAACACCCACCAGTGGGACTCGAACCCAGAAAGCACAACTACCTTCCAGTAGCTGGCATAACTAGTATGCTTTAACCCACTACGCCATCAGACCTTACAAAAGAAGTAGATAGTTCGAGATATATATATCTCAAACATCTCCACCTCCCGAAGGCACCAGATGAGTGAGGGGTCAGTCTGCATTTTTTGTCAAGCCACTGTCAATGTGAGAGAACTCGTGTCCAGCTTATAAGCCTATACTTGCATAAACCACAAGTGAAGATAAATAATCTTTGGACAACACCCACCAGTGGGACTCGAACCCAGAAAGCACAACTACCTTCCAGTAGCTGGCATAACTAGTATGCTTTAACCCACTACGCCATCAGACCTTACAAAAGAGGTAGATAGTTCGAGATATATATATCTCAAACATCTCCACCTCCCGAAGGCACCAGATGAGTGAGGGGTCAGTCTGCATTTTTCGTCAAGCCACTGTCAATGTGAGAGAACTCGTGTCCAGCTTATAAGCCTATACTTGCATAAACCACAAGTGAAGATAAATAATCTTTGGACAACACCCACCAGTGGGACTCGAACCCAGAAAGCACAACTACCTTCCAGTAGCTGGCATAACTAGTATGCTTTAACCCACTACGCCATCAGACCTTACAATAGAAGTAGATAGTTCGAGATATATATATCTCAAACATCTCCACCTCCCGAAGGCACCAGATGAGTGAGGGGTCAGTCTGCATTTTTCGTCAAGCCACTGTCAATGTGAGAGAACTCGTGTCCAGCTTATAAGCCTATACTTGCATAAACCACAAGTGAAGATAAATAATCTTTGGACAACACCCACCAGTGGGACTCGAACCCAGAAAGCACAACTACCTTCCAGTAGCTGGCATAACTAGTATGCTTTAACCCACTACGCCATCAGACCTTACAAAAGAAGTAGATAGTTCGAGATATATATATCTCAAACATCTCCACCTCCCGAAGGCACCAGATGAGTGAGGGGTCAGTCTGCATTTTTCGTCAAGCCACTGTCAATGTGAGAGAACTCGTGTCCAGCTTATAAGCCTATACTTGCATAAACCACAAGTGAAGATAAATAATCTTTGGACAACACCCACCAGTGGGACTCGAACCCAGAAAGCACAACTACCTTCCAGTAGCTGGCATAACTAGTATGCTTTAACCCACTACGCCATCAGACCTTACAAAAGAAGTAGATAGTTCGAGATATATATATCTCAAACATCTCCACCTCCCGAAGGCACCAGATGAGTGAGGGGTCAGTCTGCATTTTTCGTCAAGCCACTGTCAATGTGAGAGAACTCGTGTCCAGCTTATAAGCCTATACTTGCATAAACCACAAGTGAAGATAAATAATCTTTGGACAACACCCACCAGTGGGACTCGAACCCAGAAAGCACAACTACCTTCCAGTAGCTGGCATAACTAGTATGCTTTAACCCACTACGCCATCAGACCTTACAAAAGAAGTAGATAGTTCGAGATATATATATCTCAAACATCTCCACCTCCCGAAGGCACCAGATGAGTGAGGGGTCAGTCTGCATTTTTCGTCAAGCCACTGTCAATGTGAGAGAACTCGTGTCCAGCTTATAAGCCTATACTTGCATAAACCACAAGTGAAGATAAATAATCTTTGGACAACACCCACCAGTGGGACTCGAACCCAGAAAGCACAACTACCTGCCAGTTGCTGGCATAACTAGTATGCTTTAACCCACTACGCCATCAGACCTTACAAAAGAAGTAGATAGTTCGAGATATATATATCTCAAACATCTCCACCTCCCGAAGGCACCAGATGAGTGAGGGGTCAGTCTGCATTTTTCGTCAAGCCACTGTCAATGTGAGAGAACTCGTGTCCAGCTTATAAGCCTATACTTGCATAAACCACAAGTGAAGATAAATAATCTTTGGACAACACCCACCAGTGGGACTCAAACCCAGAAAGCACAACTACCTTCCAGTAGCTGGCATAACTAGTATGCTTTAACACACTACGCCATCAGACCTTACAACAGAAGTAGATAGTTCGAGATATATATATCTCAAACATCTCCACCTCCCGAAGGCACCAGATGAGTGAGGGGTCAGTCTGCATTTTTCGTCAAGCCACTGTCAATGTGAGAGAACTCGTGTCCAGCTCATAAGCCTATACTTGCATAAACCACAAGTGAAGATAAATAATCTTTGGACAACACCCACCAGTGGGACTCGAACCCAGAAAGCACAACTACCTTCCAGTAGCTGGCATAACTAGTATGCTTTAACCCACTACGCCATCAGACCTTACAAAAGAAGTAGATAGTTCGAGATATATATATCTCAAACATCTCCACCTCCCGAAGGCACCAGATGAGTGAGGGGTCAGTCTGCATTTTTCGTCAAGCCACTGTCAATGTGAGAGAACTCGTGTCCAGCTTATAAGCCTATACTTGCATAAACCACAAGTGAAGATAAATAATCTTTGGACAACACCCACCAGTGGGACTCGAACCCAGAAAGCACAACTACCTTCCAGTAGCTGGCATAACTAGTATGCTTTAACCCACTACGCCATCAGACCTTACAAAAGAAGTAGATAGTTCGAGATATATATATCTCAAACATCTCCACCTCCCGAAGGCACCAGATGAGTGAGGGGTCAGTCTGCATTTTTCGTCAAGCCACTGTCAATGTGAGAGAACTCGTGTCCAGCTTATAAGCCTATACTTGCATAAACCACAAGTGAAGATAAATAATCTTTGGACAACACCCACCAGTGGGACTCGAACCCAGAAAGCACAACTACCTTCCAGTAGCTGGCATAACTAGTATGCTTTAACCCACTACGCCATCAGACCTTACAAAAGAGGTAGATAGTTCGAGATATATATATCTCAAACATCTCCACCTCCCGAAGGCACCAGATGAGTGAGGGGTCAGTCTGCATTTTTCGTCAAGCCACTGTCAATGTGAGAGAACTCGTGTCCAGCTTATAAGCCTATACTTGCATAAACCACAAGTGAAGATAAATAATCTTTGGACAACACCCACCAGTGGGACTCGAACCCAGAAAGCACAACTACCTTCCAGTAGCTGGCATAACTAGTATGCTTTAACCCACTACGCCATCAGACCTTACAATAGAAGTAGATAGTTCGAGATATATATATCTCAAACATCTCCACCTCCCGAAGGCACCAGATGAGTGAGGGGTCAGTCTGCATTTTTCGTCAAGCCACTGTCAATGTGAGAGAACTCGTGTCCAGCTTATAAGCCTATACTTGCATAAACCACAAGTGAAGATAAATAATCTTTGGACAACACCCACCAGTGGGACTCGAACCCAGAAAGCACAACTACCTTCCAGTAGCTGGCATAACTAGTATGCTTTAACCCACTACGCCATCAGACCTTACAAAAGAAGTAGATAGTTCGAGATATATATATCTCAAACATCTCCACCTCCCGAAGGCACCAGATGAGTGAGGGGTCAGTCTGCATTTTTCGTCAAGCCACTGTCAATGTGAGAGAACTCGTGTCCAGCTTATAAGCCTATACTTGCATAAACCACAAGTGAAGATAAATAATCTTTGGACAACACCCACCAGTGGGACTCGAACCCAGAAAGCACAACTACCTTCCAGTAGCTGGCATAACTAGTATGCTTTAACCCACTACGCCATCAGACCTTACAAAAGAAGTAGATAGTTCGAGATATATATATCTCAAACATCTCCACCTCCCGAAGGCACCAGATGAGTGAGGGGTCAGTCTGCATTTTTCGTCAAGCCACTGTCAATGTGAGAGAACTCGTGTCCAGCTTATAAGCCTATACTTGCATAAACCACAAGTGAAGATAAATAATCTTTGGACAACACCCACCAGTGGGACTCGAACCCAGAAAGCACAACTACCTGCCAGTAGCTGGCATAACTAGTATGCTTTAACCCACTACGCCATCAGACCTTACAAAAGAAGTAGATAGTTCGAGATATATATATCTCAAACATCTCCACCTCCCGAAGGCACCAGATGAGTGAGGGGTCAGTCTGCATTTTTCGTCAAGCCACTGTCAATGTGAGAGAACTCGTGTCCAGCTTATAAGCCTATACTTGCATAAACCACAAGTGAAGATAAATAATCTTTGGACAACACCCACCAGTGGGACTCAAACCCAGAAAGCACAACTACCTTCCAGTAGCTGGCATAACTAGTATGCTTTAACACACTACGCCATCAGACCTTACAACAGAAGTAGATAGTTCGAGATATATATATCTCAAACATCTCCACCTCCCGAAGGCACCAGATGAGTGAGGGGTCAGTCTGCATTTTTCGTCAAGCCACTGTCAATGTGAGAGAACTCGTGTCCAGCTCATAAGCCTATACTTGCATAAACCACAAGTGAAGATAAATAATCTTTGGACAACACCCACCAGTGGGACTCGAACCCAGAAAGCACAACTACCTTCCAGTAGCTGGCATAACTAGTATGCTTTAACCCACTACGCCATCAGACCTTACAAAAGAAGTAGATAGTTCGAGATATATATATCTCAAACATCTCCACCTCCCGAAGGCACCAGATGAGTGAGGGGTCAGTCTGCATTTTTCGTCAAGCCACTGTCAATGTGAGAGAACTCGTGTCCAGCTTATAAGCCTATACTTGCATAAACCACAAGTGAAGATAAATAATCTTTGGACAACACCCACCAGTGGGACTCGAACCCAGAAAGCACAACTACCTTCCAGTAGCTGGCATAACTAGTATGCTTTAACCCACTACGCCATCAGACCTTACAAAAGAAGTAGATAGTTCGAGATATATATATCTCAAACATCTCCACCTCCCGAAGGCACCAGATGAGTGAGGGGTCAGTCTGCATTTTTTGTCAAGCCACTGTCAATGTGAGAGAACTCGTGTCCAGCTTATAAGCCTATACTTGCATAAACCACAAGTGAAGATAAATAATCTTTGGACAACACCCACCAGTGGGACTCGAACCCAGAAAGCACAACTACCTTCCAGTAGCTGGCATAACTAGTATGCTTTAACCCACTACGCCATCAGACCTTACAAAAGAGGTAGATAGTTCGAGATATATATATCTCAAACATCTCCACCTCCCGAAGGCACCAGATGAGTGAGGGGTCAGTCTGCATTTTTCGTCAAGCCACTGTCAATGTGAGAGAACTCGTGTCCAGCTTATAAGCCTATACTTGCATAAACCACAAGTGAAGATAAATAATCTTTGGACAACACCCACCAGTGGGACTCGAACCCAGAAAGCACAACTACCTTCCAGTAGCTGGCATAACTAGTATGCTTTAACCCACTACGCCATCAGACCTTACAATAGAAGTAGATAGTTCGAGATATATATATCTCAAACATCTCCACCTCCCGAAGGCACCAGATGAGTGAGGGGTCAGTCTGCATTTTTCGTCAAGCCACTGTCAATGTGAGAGAACTCGTGTCCAGCTTATAAGCCTATACTTGCATAAACCACAAGTGAAGATAAATAATCTTTGGACAACACCCACCAGTGGGACTCGAACCCAGAAAGCACAACTACCTTCCAGTAGCTGGCATAACTAGTATGCTTTAACCCACTACGCCATCAGACCTTACAAAAGAAGTAGATAGTTCGAGATATATATATCTCAAACATCTCCACCTCCCGAAGGCACCAGATGAGTGAGGGGTCAGTCTGCATTTTTCGTCAAGCCACTGTCAATGTGAGAGAACTCGTGTCCAGCTTATAAGCCTATACTTGCATAAACCACAAGTGAAGATAAATAATCTTTGGACAACACCCACCAGTGGGACTCGAACCCAGAAAGCACAACTACCTTCCAGTAGCTGGCATAACTAGTATGCTTTAACCCACTACGCCATCAGACCTTACAAAAGAAGTAGATAGTTCGAGATATATATATCTCAAACATCTCCACCTCCCGAAGGCACCAGATGAGTGAGGGGTCAGTCTGCATTTTTCGTCAAGCCACTGTCAATGTGAGAGAACTCGTGTCCAGCTTATAAGCCTATACTTGCATAAACCACAAGTGAAGATAAATAATCTTTGGACAACACCCACCAGTGGGACTCGAACCCAGAAAGCACAACTACCTTCCAGTAGCTGGCATAACTAGTATGCTTTAACCCACTACGCCATCAGACCTTACAAAAGAAGTAGATAGTTCGAGATATATATATCTCAAACATCTCCACCTCCCGAAGGCACCAGATGAGTGAGGGGTCAGTCTGCATTTTTCGTCAAGCCACTGTCAATGTGAGAGAACTCGTGTCCAGCTTATAAGCCTATACTTGCATAAACCACAAGTGAAGATAAATAATCTTTGGACAACACCCACCAGTGGGACTCGAACCCAGAAAGCACAACTACCTGCCAGTAGCTGGCATAACTAGTATGCTTTAACCCACTACGCCATCAGACCTTACAAAAGAAGTAGATAGTTCGAGATATATATATCTCAAACATCTCCACCTCCCGAAGGCACCAGATGAGTGAGGGGTCAGTCTGCATTTTTCGTCAAGCCACTGTCAATGTGAGAGAACTCGTGTCCAGCTTATAAGCCTATACTTGCATAAACCACAAGTGAAGATAAATAATCTTTGGACAACACCCACCAGTGGGACTCGAACCCAGAAAGCACAACTACCTTCCAGTAGCTGGCATAACTAGTATGCTTTAACCCACTACGCCATCAGACCTTACAAAAGAGGTAGATAGTTCGAGATATATATATCTCAAACATCTCCACCTCCCGAAGGCACCAGATGAGTGAGGGGTCAGTCTGCATTTTTCGTCAAGCCACTGTCAATGTGAGAGAACTCGTGTCCAGCTTATAAGCCTATACTTGCATAAACCACAAGTGAAGATAAATAATCTTTGGACAACACCCACCAGTGGGACTCGAACCCAGAAAGCACAACTACCTTCCAGTAGCTGGCATAACTAGTATGCTTTAACCCACTACGCCATCAGACCTTACAATAGAAGTAGATAGTTCGAGATATATATATCTCAAACATCTCCACCTCCCGAAGGCACCAGATGAGTGAGGGGTCAGTCTGCATTTTTCGTCAAGCCACTGTCAATGTGAGAGAACTCGTGTCCAGCTTATAAGCCTATACTTGCATAAACCACAAGTGAAGATAAATAATCTTTGGACAACACCCACCAGTGGGACTCGAACCCAGAAAGCACAACTACCTTCCAGTAGCTGGCATAACTAGTATGCTTTAACCCACTACGCCATCAGACCTTACAAAAGAAGTAGATAGTTCGAGATATATATATCTCAAACATCTCCACCTCCCGAAGGCACCAGATGAGTGAGGGGTCAGTCTGCATTTTTCGTCAAGCCACTGTCAATGTGAGAGAACTCGTGTCCAGCTTATAAGCCTATACTTGCATAAACCACAAGTGAAGATAAATAATCTTTGGACAACACCCACCAGTGGGACTCGAACCCAGAAAGCACAACTACCTTCCAGTAGCTGGCATAACTAGTATGCTTTAACCCACTACGCCATCAGACCTTACAAAAGAAGTAGATAGTTCGAGATATATATATCTCAAACATCTCCACCTCCCGAAGGCACCAGATGAGTGAGGGGTCAGTCTGCATTTTTCGTCAAGCCACTGTCAATGTGAGAGAACTCGTGTCCAGCTTATAAGCCTATACTTGCATAAACCACAAGTGAAGATAAATAATCTTTGGACAACACCCACCAGTGGGACTCGAACCCAGAAAGCACAACTACCTGCCAGTAGCTGGCATAACTAGTATGCTTTAACCCACTACGCCATCAGACCTTACAAAAGAAGTAGATAGTTCGAGATATATATATCTCAAACATCTCCACCTCCCGAAGGCACCAGATGAGTGAGGGGTCAGTCTGCATTTTTCGTCAAGCCACTGTCAATGTGAGAGAACTCGTGTCCAGCTTATAAGCCTATACTTGCATAAACCACAAGTGAAGATAAATAATCTTTGGACAACACCCACCAGTGGGACTCGAACCCAGAAAGCACAACTACCTTCCAGTAGCTGGCATAACTAGTATGCTTTAACCCACTACGCCATCAGACCTTACAAAAGAGGTAGATAGTTCGAGATATATATATCTCAAACATCTCCACCTCCCGAAGGCACCAGATGAGTGAGGGGTCAGTCTGCATTTTTCGTCAAGCCACTGTCAATGTGAGAGAACTCGTGTCCAGCTTATAAGCCTATACTTGCATAAACCACAAGTGAAGATAAATAATCTTTGGACAACACCCACCAGTGGGACTCGAACCCAGAAAGCACAACTACCTTCCAGTAGCTGGCATAACTAGTATGCTTTAACCCACTACGCCATCAGACCTTACAATAGAAGTAGATAGTTCGAGATATATATATCTCAAACATCTCCACCTCCCGAAGGCACCAGATGAGTGAGGGGTCAGTCTGCATTTTTCGTCAAGCCACTGTCAATGTGAGAGAACTCGTGTCCAGCTTATAAGCCTATACTTGCATAAACCACAAGTGAAGATAAATAATCTTTGGACAACACCCACCAGTGGGACTCGAACCCAGAAAGCACAACTACCTTCCAGTAGCTGGCATAACTAGTATGCTTTAACCCACTACGCCATCAGACCTTACAAAAGAAGTAGATAGTTCGAGATATATATATCTCAAACATCTCCACCTCCCGAAGGCACCAGATGAGTGAGGGGTCAGTCTGCATTTTTCGTCAAGCCACTGTCAATGTGAGAGAACTCGTGTCCAGCTTATAAGCCTATACTTGCATAAACCACAAGTGAAGATAAATAATCTTTGGACAACACCCACCAGTGGGACTCGAACCCAGAAAGCACAACTACCTTCCAGTAGCTGGCATAACTAGTATGCTTTAACCCACTACGCCATCAGACCTTACAAAAGAAGTAGATAGTTCGAGATATATATATCTCAAACATCTCCACGTTTGAGATATATATATCTCGAACTATCTACTTCTTTTGTAAGGTCTGATGGCGTAGTGGGTTAAAGCATACTAGTTATGCCAGCTACTGGAAGGTAGTTGTGCTTTCTGGGTTCGAGTCCCACTGGTGGGTGTTGTCCAAAGATTATTTATCTTCACTTGTGGTTTATGCAAGTATAGGCTTATAAGCTGGACACGAGTTCTCTCACATTGACAGTGGCTTGACGAAAAATGCAGACTGACCCCTCACTCATCTGGTGCCTTCGGGAGGTGGAGATGTTTGAGATATATATATCTCGAACTATCTACTTCTTTTGTAAGGTCTGATGGCGTAGTGGGTTAAAGCATACTAGTTATGCCAGCTACTGGAAGGTAGTTGTGCTTTCTGGGTTCGAGTCCCACTGGTGGGTGTTGTCCAAAGATTATTTATCTTCACTTGTGGTTTATGCAAGTATAGGCTTATAAGCTGGACACGAGTTCTCTCACATTGACAGTGGCTTGACGAAAAATGCAGACTGACCCCTCACTCATCTGGTGCCTTCGGGAGGTGGAGATGTTTGAGATATATATATCTCGAACTATCTACTTCTTTTGTAAGGTCTGATGGCGTAGTGGGTTAAAGCATACTAGTTATGCCAGCTACTGGAAGGTAGTTGTGCTTTCTGGGTTCGAGTCCCACTGGTGGGTGTTGTCCAAAGATTATTTATCTTCACTTGTGGTTTATGCAAGTATAGGCTTATAAGCTGGACACGAGTTCTCTCACATTGACAGTGGCTTGACGAAAAATGCAGACTGACCCCTCACTCATCTGGTGCCTTCGGGAGGTGGAGATGTTTGAGATATATATATCTCGAACTATCTACTTCTTTTGTAAGGTCTGATGGCGTAGTGGGTTAAAGCATACTAGTTATGCCAGCTACTGGAAGGTAGTTGTGCTTTCTGGGTTCGAGTCCCACTGGTGGGTGTTGTCCAAAGATTATTTATCTTCACTTGTGGTTTATGCAAGTATAGGCTTATAAGCTGGACACGAGTTCTCTCACATTGACAGTGGCTTGACGAAAAATGCAGACTGACCCCTCACTCATCTGGTGCCTTCGGGAGGTGGAGATGTTTGAGATATATATATCTCGAACTATCTACTTCTTTTGTAAGGTCTGATGGCGTAGTGGGTTAAAGCATACTAGTTATGCCAGCTACTGGAAGGTAGTTGTGCTTTCTGGGTTCGAGTCCCACTGGTGGGTGTTGTCCAAAGATTATTTATCTTCACTTGTGGTTTATGCAAGTATAGGCTTATAAGCTGGACACGAGTTCTCTCACATTGACAGTGGCTTGACGAAAAATGCAGACTGACCCCTCACTCATCTGGTGCCTTCGGGAGGTGGAGATGTTTGAGATATATATATCTCGAACTATCTACTTCTTTTGTAAGGTCTGATGGCGTAGTGGGTTAAAGCATACTAGTTATGCCAGCTACTGGAAGGTAGTTGTGCTTTCTGGGTTCGAGTCCCACTGGTGGGTGTTGTCCAAAGATTATTTATCTTCACTTGTGGTTTATGCAAGTATAGGCTTATAAGCTGGACACGAGTTCTCTCACATTGACAGTGGCTTGACGAAAAATGCAGACTGACCCCTCACTCATCTGGTGCCTTCGGGAGGTGGAGATGTTTGAGATATATATATCTCGAACTATCTACTTCTTTTGTAAGGTCTGATGGCGTAGTGGGTTAAAGCATACTAGTTATGCCAGCTACTGGAAGGTAGTTGTGCTTTCTGGGTTCGAGTCCCACTGGTGGGTGTTGTCCAAAGATTATTTATCTTCACTTGTGGTTTATGCAAGTATAGGCTTATAAGCTGGACACGAGTTCTCTCACATTGACAGTGGCTTGACGAAAAATGCAGACTGACCCCTCACTCATCTGGTGCCTTCGGGAGGTGGAGATGTTTGAGATATATATATCTCGAACTATCTACTTCTTTTGTAAGGTCTGATGGC
Source organism: Procambarus clarkii (assembly GCF_040958095.1). Lineage (NCBI taxonomy): Eukaryota > Metazoa > Arthropoda > Malacostraca > Decapoda > Cambaridae > Procambarus > Procambarus clarkii. The sequence goes on from NW_027189253.1 coordinate 116,522, forward strand.
GTAGTGGGTTAAAGCATACTAGTTATGCCAGCTACTGGAAGGTAGTTGTGCTTTCTGGGTTCGAGTCCCACTGGTGGGTGTTGTCCAAAGATTATTTATCTTCACTTGTGGTTTATGCAAGTATAGGCTTATAAGCTGGACACGAGTTCTCTCACATTGACAGTGGCTTGACGAAAAATGCAGACTGACCCCTCACTCATCTGGTGCCTTCGGGAGGTGGAGATGTTTGAGATATATATATCTCGAACTATCTACTTCTTTTGTAAGGTCTGATGGCGTAGTGGGTTAAAGCATACTAGTTATGCCAGCTACTGGAAGGTAGTTGTGCTTTCTGGGTTCGAGTCCCACTGGTGGGTGTTGTCCAAAGATTATTTATCTTCACTTGTGGTTTATGCAAGTATAGGCTTATAAGCTGGACACGAGTTCTCTCACATTGACAGTGGCTTGACGAAAAATGCAGACTGACCCCTCACTCATCTGGTGCCTTCGGGAGGTGGAGATGTTTGAGATATATATATCTCGAACTATCTACTTCTTTTGTAAGGTCTGATGGCGTAGTGGGTTAAAGCATACTAGTTATGCCAGCTACTGGAAGGTAGTTGTGCTTTCTGGGTTCGAGTCCCACTGGTGGGTGTTGTCCAAAGATTATTTATCTTCACTTGTGGTTTATGCAAGTATAGGCTTATAAGCTGGACACGAGTTCTCTCACATTGACAGTGGCTTGACGAAAAATGCAGACTGACCCCTCACTCATCTGGTGCCTTCGGGAGGTGGAGATGTTTGAGATATATATATCTCGAACTATCTACTTCTTTTGTAAGGTCTGATGGCGTAGTGGGTTAAAGCATACTAGTTATGCCAGCTACTGGAAGGTAGTTGTGCTTTCTGGGTTCGAGTCCCACTGGTGGGTGTTGTCCAAAGATTATTTATCTTCACTTGTGGTTTATGCAAGTATAGGCTTATAAGCTGGACACGAGTTCTCTCACATTGACAGTGGCTTGACGAAAAATGCAGACTGACCCCTCACTCATCTGGTGCCTTCGGGAGGTGGAGATGTTTGAGATATATATATCTCGAACTATCTACTTCTTTTGTAAGGTCTGATGGCGTAGTGGGTTAAAGCATACTAGTTATGCCAGCTACTGGAAGGTAGTTGTGCTTTCTGGGTTCGAGTCCCACTGGTGGGTGTTGTCCAAAGATTATTTATCTTCACTTGTGGTTTATGCAAGTATAGGCTTATAAGCTGGACACGAGTTCTCTCACATTGACAGTGGCTTGACGAAAAATGCAGACTGACCCCTCACTCATCTGGTGCCTTCGGGAGGTGGAGATGTTTGAGATATATATATCTCGAACTATCTACTTCTTTTGTAAGGTCTGATGGCGTAGTGGGTTAAAGCATACTAGTTATGCCAGCTACTGGAAGGTAGTTGTGCTTTCTGGGTTCGAGTCCCACTGGTGGGTGTTGTCCAAAGATTATTTATCTTCACTTGTGGTTTATGCAAGTATAGGCTTATAAGCTGGACACGAGTTCTCTCACATTGACAGTGGCTTGACGAAAAATGCAGACTGACCCCTCACTCATCTGGTGCCTTCGGGAGGTGGAGATGTTTGAGATATATATATCTCGAACTATCTACTTCTTTTGTAAGGTCTGATGGCGTAGTGGGTTAAAGCATACTAGTTATGCCAGCTACTGGAAGGTAGTTGTGCTTTCTGGGTTCGAGTCCCACTGGTGGGTGTTGTCCAAAGATTATTTATCTTCACTTGTGGTTTATGCAAGTATAGGCTTATAAGCTGGACACGAGTTCTCTCACATTGACAGTGGCTTGACGAAAAATGCAGACTGACCCCTCACTCATCTGGTGCCTTCGGGAGGTGGAGATGTTTGAGATATATATATCTCGAACTATCTACTTCTTTTGTAAGGTCTGATGGCGTAGTGGGTTAAAGCATACTAGTTATGCCAGCTACTGGAAGGTAGTTGTGCTTTCTGGGTTCGAGTCCCACTGGTGGGTGTTGTCCAAAGATTATTTATCTTCACTTGTGGTTTATGCAAGTATAGGCTTATAAGCTGGACACGAGTTCTCTCACATTGACAGTGGCTTGACGAAAAATGCAGACTGACCCCTCACTCATCTGGTGCCTTCGGGAGGTGGAGATGTTTGAGATATATATATCTCGAACTATCTACTTCTTTTGTAAGGTCTGATGGCGTAGTGGGTTAAAGCATACTAGTTATGCCAGCTACTGGAAGGTAGTTGTGCTTTCTGGGTTCGAGTCCCACTGGTGGGTGTTGTCCAAAGATTATTTATCTTCACTTGTGGTTTATGCAAGTATAGGCTTATAAGCTGGACACGAGTTCTCTCACATTGACAGTGGCTTGACGAAAAATGCAGACTGACCCCTCACTCATCTGGTGCCTTCGGGAGGTGGAGATGTTTGAGATATATATATCTCGAACTATCTACTTCTTTTGTAAGGTCTGATGGCGTAGTGGGTTAAAGCATACTAGTTATGCCAGCTACTGGAAGGTAGTTGTGCTTTCTGGGTTCGAGTCCCACTGGTGGGTGTTGTCCAAAGATTATTTATCTTCACTTGTGGTTTATGCAAGTATAGGCTTATAAGCTGGACACGAGTTCTCTCACATTGACAGTGGCTTGACGAAAAATGCAGACTGACCCCTCACTCATCTGGTGCCTTCGGGAGGTGGAGATGTTTGAGATATATATATCTCGAACTATCTACTTCTTTTGTAAGGTCTGATGGCGTAGTGGGTTAAAGCATACTAGTTATGCCAGCTACTGGAAGGTAGTTGTGCTTTCTGGGTTCGAGTCCCACTGGTGGGTGTTGTCCAAAGATTATTTATCTTCACTTGTGGTTTATGCAAGTATAGGCTTATAAGCTGGACACGAGTTCTCTCACATTGACAGTGGCTTGACGAAAAATGCAGACTGACCCCTCACTCATCTGGTGCCTTCGGGAGGTGGAGATGTTTGAGATATATATATCTCGAACTATCTACTTCTTTTGTAAGGTCTGATGGCGTAGTGGGTTAAAGCATACTAGTTATGCCAGCTACTGGAAGGTAGTTGTGCTTTCTGGGTTCGAGTCCCACTGGTGGGTGTTGTCCAAAGATTATTTATCTTCACTTGTGGTTTATGCAAGTATAGGCTTATAAGCTGGACACGAGTTCTCTCACATTGACAGTGGCTTGACGAAAAATGCAGACTGACCCCTCACTCATCTGGTGCCTTCGGGAGGTGGAGATGTTTGAGATATATATATCTCGAACTATCTACTTCTTTTGTAAGGTCTGATGGCGTAGTGGGTTAAAGCATACTAGTTATGCCAGCTACTGGAAGGTAGTTGTGCTTTCTGGGTTCGAGTCCCACTGGTGGGTGTTGTCCAAAGATTATTTATCTTCACTTGTGGTTTATGCAAGTATAGGCTTATAAGCTGGACACGAGTTCTCTCACATTGACAGTGGCTTGACGAAAAATGCAGACTGACCCCTCACTCATCTGGTGCCTTCGGGAGGTGGAGATGTTTGAGATATATATATCTCGAACTATCTACTTCTTTTGTAAGGTCTGATGGCGTAGTGGGTTAAAGCATACTAGTTATGCCAGCTACTGGAAGGTAGTTGTGCTTTCTGGGTTCGAGTCCCACTGGTGGGTGTTGTCCAAAGATTATTTATCTTCACTTGTGGTTTATGCAAGTATAGGCTTATAAGCTGGACACGAGTTCTCTCACATTGACAGTGGCTTGACGAAAAATGCAGACTGACCCCTCACTCATCTGGTGCCTTCGGGAGGTGGAGATGTTTGAGATATATATATCTCGAACTATCTACTTCTTTTGTAAGGTCTGATGGCGTAGTGGGTTAAAGCATACTAGTTATGCCAGCTACTGGAAGGTAGTTGTGCTTTCTGGGTTCGAGTCCCACTGGTGGGTGTTGTCCAAAGATTATTTATCTTCACTTGTGGTTTATGCAAGTATAGGCTTATAAGCTGGACACGAGTTCTCTCACATTGACAGTGGCTTGACGAAAAATGCAGACTGACCCCTCACTCATCTGGTGCCTTCGGGAGGTGGAGATGTTTGAGATATATATATCTCGAACTATCTACTTCTTTTGTAAGGTCTGATGGCGTAGTGGGTTAAAGCATACTAGTTATGCCAGCTACTGGAAGGTAGTTGTGCTTTCTGGGTTCGAGTCCCACTGGTGGGTGTTGTCCAAAGATTATTTATCTTCACTTGTGGTTTATGCAAGTATAGGCTTATAAGCTGGACACGAGTTCTCTCACATTGACAGTGGCTTGACGAAAAATGCAGACTGACCCCTCACTCATCTGGTGCCTTCGGGAGGTGGAGATGTTTGAGATATATATATCTCGAACTATCTACTTCTTTTGTAAGGTCTGATGGCGTAGTGGGTTAAAGCATACTAGTTATGCCAGCTACTGGAAGGTAGTTGTGCTTTCTGGGTTCGAGTCCCACTGGTGGGTGTTGTCCAAAGATTATTTATCTTCACTTGTGGTTTATGCAAGTATAGGCTTATAAGCTGGACACGAGTTCTCTCACATTGACAGTGGCTTGACGAAAAATGCAGACTGACCCCTCACTCATCTGGTGCCTTTGGGAGGTGGAGATGTTTGAGATATATATATCTCGAACTATCTACTTCTTTTGTAAGGTCTGATGGCGTAGTGGATTAAAGCATACTAGTTATGCCAGCTACTGGAAGGTAGTTGTGCTTTCTGGGTTCGAGTCCCACTGGTGGGTGTTGTCCAAAGATTATTTATCTTCACTTGTGGTTTATGCAAGTATAGGCTTATAAGCTGGACACGAGTTCTCTCACATTGACAGTGGCTTGACGAAAAATGCAGACTGACCCCTCACTCATCTGGTGCCTTCGGGAGGTGGAGATGTTTGAGATATATATATCTCGAACTATCTACTTCTTTTGTAAGGTCTGATGGCGTAGTGGGTTAAAGCATACTAGTTATGCCAGCTACTGGAAGGTAGTTGTGCTTTCTGGGTTCGAGTCCCACTGGTGGGTGTTGTCCAAAGATTATTTATCTTCACTTGTGGTTTATGCAAGTATAGGCTTATAAGCTGGACACGAGTTCTCTCACATTGACAGTGGCTTGACGAAAAATGCAGACTGACCCCTCACTCATCTGGTGCCTTCGGGAGGTGGAGATGTTTGAGATATATATATCTCGAACTATCTACTTCTTTTGTAAGGTCTGATGGCGTAGTGGGTTAAAGCATACTAGTTATGCCAGCTACTGGAAGGTAGTTGTGCTTTCTGGGTTCGAGTCCCACTGGTGGGTGTTGTCCAAAGATTATTTATCTTCACTTGTGGTTTATGCAAGTATAGGCTTATAAGCTGGACACGAGTTCTCTCACATTGACAGTGGCTTGACGAAAAATGCAGACTGACCCCTCACTCATCTGGTGCCTTCGGGAGGTGGAGATGTTTGAGATATATATATCTCGAACTATCTACTTCTTTTGTAAGGTCTGATGGCGTAGTGGGTTAAAGCATACTAGTTATGCCAGCTACTGGAAGGTAGTTGTGCTTTCTGGGTTCGAGTCCCACTGGTGGGTGTTGTCCAAAGATTATTTATCTTCACTTGTGGTTTATGCAAGTATAGGCTTATAAGCTGGACACGAGTTCTCTCTCATTGACAGTGGCTTGACGAAAAATGCAGACTGACCCCTCACTCATCTGGTGCCTTCGGGAGGTGGAGATGTTTGAGATATATATATCTCGAACTATCTACTTCTTTTGTAAGGTCTGATGGCGTAGTGGGTTAAAGCATACTAGTTATGCCAGCTACTGGAAGGTAGTTGTGCTTTCTGGGTTCGAGTCCCACTGGTGGGTGTTGTCCAAAGATTATATAAATATATATATATATAAATATATATATATAAATATATAAATATATATATATATAAATATATAAATATATATATATATATATATATATATAAATATATATATATATATATATATATATAAATATATATATATATATATATAAATATATATATATAAATATATAAATATATATATATATATATATATATATATATATATAAATATATATATATATATAAATATATATATATATATATATATATATATATATATATATATATATAAATATATATATATATATATAAATATATATATATATATATATATATATATATATAAATATATATATATATATATATATATATATAAATATATATATATATATATATATAAATATATATATATATATATATATATATATATAAATATATATATATATATATATATATATATATATATAAACATATATATATATATAAATATATATATATACTTAAAATATATATATATATATATATATATATATATATATATATATATATATATAAATATATATATATATATATATATATATATATATATATATATATATATATATATATATATATATATATTTTTTTTTAATATAGGGAAGGGAGTACCACCTCTGGCTGGAAGAAGGGGGACCCATAGCCTCGGAGGAAACCACACATAACGCATTGGAGGGAATGTAGGTCCCCTCCAATACAGTTTCTGTGTGCTTTTCTCCTACCACCCCCTTCCCTTTTTTTTTTTCCTTTATTGTGTATTTAAAGGTTACAAAACATACAAGACAAATGCCTAAAGGTTATGGATCTCTTGAAGCTCCTCCGCTTCTGGACAGGAACCGAGGACGCAGCAAGCATTTCCCCTCTGGATCGCCACACTGAGACGCTGAAACAAAAAACTGGAAGCCCTTGGGTCTCTGGTGACGTCAATGAGCTTGGAACCCAATTCCTTGAGAAATCCCAAGGCACTCTTGCCCCATGGGCCATGCGTCTCAGACGCTATGGGAACAAAGAGGTATTGACCTTCCAGTCGCCTGTACTTGAGTGATTTTGCTGTTTCCCTGTGGTTGGCTGCCCCACCTGCTTGATCAGCTCCGAAGTGTACATAGGTGTCAGCCAGGGTGGATACACATGTGTAGTCCCACACCAACTGTCTACCCTCCTTCCATGAGTATATGGTGATGCCATCAGGGCGAAGTGCGGGGAAATCCGGGTTTTGGACCCCTACGATGCGAGGTTCTCTCTCCGCTGGGCACCCAGCTGAGACGAGGCTTCTCTTGATGATGTCATTGACCTCGCTGTGTCTTGCATGCCAGCCCTTTGTGCTTCCGCAATGCAACCCATGCAGTCCGTATTGGTCTGCTTCCACCCTGTTGCAAATACACTTGTATTCAGTGTGAATTGGGGCACCAAGGCGGAGGGCCACTGCTACACGAAGGGATTCTGGATCTAGGCGCGTGCCCATTGCTGACATGGGTACTGCCAGGAGGAAGTCTCCTGCATGGGGGGCACGCACTGCTCTGAGGCGGGCTTTCTCCTTGTCTGATGTTGCGGCGCTGAGCATGGCATCAGCTACTTTTTCCACTAGAGGGTGGTCCCAGCCGGACTGTTTGTGTTGTTTTGTTGGCTCTATAATGGTGGCTGGGGCTGCAAGAACATCCCACTGATTTGAACATTCAGTGAAAGCAGGATCGTGTATTCCTGCTGAATCTCTCAGGGTTGCAGGTAAAATATCTCTGACGAGGTCGTGCGATGCATGAGAGGAGGAAAGGAAGGCTGGTAGAGCAATTTGGGAGGCTGTGCGGACACCAAGGCCGCCGAGTCTTACAGGAAGGGTTGCTTGCTCCCACTGAGAGTCGTCCAATGGCAGGTTCAGGACTTTCACCAGCATGGACCTCAGAAGGGTGTCATACACATTTAACTTAGGGCTGCTGTAGGATGGAGAACATCTCAGAAAGTAGGTCAACTTAGGGAGAGACAGGCATCTTGTAAGGAGAAAGAGAGCATCATGGGCATCAATCTTGTCAATCCTGTCCAGCATTCTCTTTAAGTCAGTGATTTTTGCAGCCAGGACCTCCTCGATTGCTCGTGGGCCAATGGGGGCACCCAGGAGAGTGCAGTCCGGTGGCTCGACAACGAGAATGTCTGGAAGAACATTTTGTATTTGCCCAGTGATGTCTGGGTTGCGGGAGATTATTTCACATTTGGATGCATTGAGAATGAGGCCTAAGGCTGCTCCCTGCTCCTGGATTTTCCTTATATCCTCCAAAATGGTTTCCGGAGTTCCAGCTAGAGTGCCATCATCCAGGTACCAGATGTTTAGCTCGCTTGTCAGACTATCAGTGACCTCTTTGATAGCTAGGCAGAAAAGGAGGGGGGCTAAGGGGTCACCTTGTTGGACACCTTCACAGGAGTTTATTTCATGCTCCCCAAAAAGAAGCTTAGAGTCCCCACTGTAGCACGATCGGATGAATGGGTAAAGGGGACGGAAATGGTTGTGTACAACCCTGAGGACAGCGTCTCGTCTGACTTGATTGAAGGCATTTTTGAAGTCAAGCTTTACTAGTGCCTTCTGGTCCGGGAGATCAGCAATGTAAGCCCGCGCTGCATGTGCTGCAGCTTCACAACCTAGGGGAATCCCAAACCCGAGCTGATGAGGTTTCAGCAAGGTGGCTGCTTCCTGGCTGATAGATCTCACTGCAGCCTTAGCTACAAGGCGTCGGAGGGTGTTGCCAACGGCAATGGGCCTGATACCCCTATCCATCTTCTTTAGAGCACAGAGTGCTGCTCCATAAAAGACAGGCCTGATGTCCTCAGGGATGCCGCCAGCCAAACACATGTTGGAGAATCTGGTAAGTTCCACTAGAAGGTCCTTTGCAGCATCTCCAAGCACCGGGTTCAGCATTTGTTTGATGTGCTGGGGTCTTAGGCCTGTAAAGCCCCCTGCTGAACCTGTTGGGAAAGACATGGCTGCTTTGTACACCTCAGATTCTCGAACAGTCAAGGGTTCTATGCCAGCATTGTTTTCCTGGGGATCCCTGCTGCTGTCGGGGGCTCTGGGTGGGTGTTTGTCTTGAAGAGCCTCTGCTGTCGTGGCGTTCCCCGGGGCAATAGTGTCATCGCGTGTCATGATTCTGATGGCACCTGTGGTATTGCCCTCTTCTATTTTCCTGGTGATCTGTGCTCTCATTTTGTGGTTCTCAGATGAGTTATTGTTGGTGGTCCTGCGGCTGGTGTTCTTGGCACGAAGGGGGAGGCGGACCAGGTTGTCTGCTCTGGGGAATTCATTAAGTGCCCTGATTACAGAGGTTGCTAATGACTTGTCTCTCCTGGGCGGTAATGCTAGGCACGCATTCCCAAATAGAAGGAGATTGTGCCACGATCCAGAGGTTCTGGGAGCATTGTTGACCTTTGTCAGCAGACTGGTGAGTTTGGCTGCTGCTTGATGATGGGCAGCCTTGGGGATGTGGGGCAAGGTCCTGGTGGACGTCGCTTTGACTGCTTCAAGCAGATTATCTGCTGAAATGAAATTGAGGGAGGTATTGTTCCTCGCTCCTGCAGCAGGTTGTCCATCGTCACTGCCCCGGGGCAGGTGCCTAGACCCTAGACAACCACCTGAATTGACAGAATGATAGCGGACAGTTCCATTTGAATTGAGACGATACCGTCTGTCACACACTTGACAGTTTCCTCTTGGGTGACCATCTTCTTGGCTGGAAAGAGGCTGTGTGTCAGGTGCGGCATGTGCCATGCCTAGATGTGATGACGCCTGGCTGCCCCTTGAGTGCACCCTCTCCTTCCCAGGTGGAGAGTAACACGGCAAGCATTACCCTCCTGAGGGTGTTGGGCATGGCCTGGGCACCGTGTGTGGGTAGGCTGTGTGTTGATGGGCGGCTGGCTGGGTCGGGCGCAGGTAGCGGGGTGGGGGAAGATGGCGGGCGGGGGTGGTGGAGGGGGGGCACGCGAGGGAGGCTGCCGTCACACTTGTTACACACTATCAAACACTTGGGGAAATCACTAGTGCACTTTGGTTTTAACACTACACTCACCGATTTGCTTATGAACGCACTAACTTTCCACTAACATCACTGTAGGCAGCTCGAGAGCCTCCCCCATCACTCCCCCCGTACCCCCCCTGGGGGCTGGGGGCTGGTGGGTGGCGGCACTGAGACAGCGGCGACCCTCCCCTCACCCATACACTGTACCTGCCTCGCCATACACAAAGCTTAGACAACGCACCTTTCAACGTTCATAGTGTTGGAATGAAGGAGATACGGTTCTTCTTGTCACCCCCGGGGCCTTCAGCAGGTATTCATACCTACACAGGTCAAGTCTTGGCTGGCTCAGGCATATATATATATATATATATATATATATATATATATATATATATATATATATATATATATATATAACTAACTGAAAACTCACACCCCAGAAGTGACTCGAACCCATACTCCCAGGAGCAACGCAACTGGTATGTACAAGACGCCTTAATCCACTTGACCATCACGACCGGACAAAATGACAAAATTATATATATATATATATATATATATATGACATATATTTTATCTCTGAAAATATAAATTGTTTCTAGAAATCTAACGCTATCTAGATCTCTAATGTGAATAAGACTTAAATATAGATGGTATCTGAAACTTTTAAAATATTGAACAATAGGCAGGATATTGATCCAGACCGTTTCTTTAAAAGGTCAGATGTAACACAGACAAAGAACAACAGATTCAAGTTTAACAAGCCACAATGTAGAATAGTAAACAAGATATGCTTTTTCACTCATAAGGTTACACACCCATGAAACCGTCTACCAACCGAAGCTGTAAATGCCAAAACACTGATAAATTGTAAGATCCAGTTTAAACAAATATTCGAGACAAATGGGGGACCTCTGACAAGCCATCGGCTTCTAGGCCTCGTGGAGGCCACTAGAGTGTTAGTGGCTCTCAGGTAAATCAGGTATGGCTTTCACCCAAATGCCAAAGCGTTTTCTTCTTCATTGTTGGTGAAACAATCGATAATGGAATATTTATTTTTTGCTATTTAAAGTTGTGAACGTTTTATGAAGAAAATAACGTTTTCGTTTAACATTTTTCAAACGAGTGCATGTCGGGTATATGATAATATTCAAATGACAACGAATTACACATGTAATATGATCGGACATTTCACATATCTGCCATATTTGTAGCTTATCTCTCGTAATTATGGGGTCAGCTATACATGCTATAAAGTCCTGAACATCGGGGTGTAATTAGGTCTTGATACTCTTTGTCTAATAAAAAATGTCAACTATATTCACAAATGTAACTTTTTGTAAACAAATTCCAAAATGAGTAAGAGCTTTGTGTTGTGGAGAAATATTTGTGGACGGAGATTTATTTATTCTATTTTTATTTCAATTAATTAATAAATTATGGTTAACTCCTAAATTAAGCAGACTGTATATTTTATCTAAATTATAGAGCAGTGAACTGTATACTTTATCTCCTCACAAATATCCCACAAACTTGAGGGTTAAAAAAATAATACATTAGGCTAGAGAAAAATATGGTAATTAAATCAAATTGTATAATAAATTATGTTATTTGATTATAATAGATAAATTTAGTTTGTGTTATACTTGAATTAAGAAATTAATGCACAGTTTATGTGTTTTGTGAAGTAGATGTTTGCAATGGTAGTGGCCTGGACGTGTATCAATGGTAGTGGCCTGGACGTGTATCAATGGTAGTGGCCTGGACGTGTATCAATGGTAGTGGCCTGGACGTGTATCAATGGTAGTGACCTGGACGTGTATCAATGGTAGTGGCCTGGACGTGTATCAATGGTAGTGGCCTGGACGTGTATCAATGGTAGTGACCTGGACGTGTATCAATGGTAGTGACCTGGACGTGTATCAATGGTAGTGGCCTGGACGTGTATCAATGGTAGTGGCCTGGACGTGTATCAATGGTAGTGGCCTGGACGTGTATCAATGGTAGTGACCTGGACGTGTATCAATGGTAGTGGCCTGGACGTGTATCAATGGTAGTGACCTGGACGTGTATCAATGGTAGTGGCCTGGACGTGTATCAATGGTAGTGACCTGGACGTGTATCAATGGTAGTGGCCTGGACGTGTATCAATGGTAGTGGCCTGGACGTGTATCAATGGTAGTGGCCTGGACGTGTATCAATGGTAGTGGCCTGGACGTGTATCAATGGTAGTGACCTGGACGTGTATCAATGGTAGTGGCCTGGACGTGTATCAATGGTAGTGGCCTGGACGTGTATCAATGGTAGTGGCGTGAACGTGTATCAATGGTAGTGGCCTGGACGTGTATCAATGGTAGTGGCCTGGACGTGTATCAATGGTAGTGGCCTGGACGTGTATCAATGGTAGTGGCCTGGACGTGTATCAATGGTAGTGGCCTGGACGTGTATCAATGGTAGTGGCCTGGACGTGTATCAATGGTAGTGACCTGGACGTGTATCAATGGTAGTGGCCTGGACGTGTATCAATGGTAGTGGCCTGGACGTGTATCAATGGTAGTGGCGTGGACGTGTATCAATGGTAGTGGCCTGGACGTGTATCAATGGTAGTGGCCTGGACGTGTATCAATGGTAGTGACCTGGACGTGTATCAATGGTAGTGGCCTGGACGTGTATCAATGGTAGTGGCCTGGACGTGTATCAATGGTAGTGGCGTGGACGTGTATCAATGGTAGTGGCCTGGACGTTTATCAATGGTAGTGGCGTGGACGTGTATCAATGGTAGTGGCCTGGACGTGTATCAATGGTAGTGGCCTGGACGTGTATCAATGGTAGTGGCCTGGACGTGTATCAATGGTAGTGGCCTGGACGTGTATCAATGGTAGTGGCCTGGACGTGTATCAATGGTAGTGGCCTGGACGTGTATCAATGGTAGTGACCTGGACGTGTATCAATGGTAGTGACCTGGACGTGTATCAATGGTAGTGGCCTGGACGTGTATCAATGGTAGTGACCTGGACGTGTATCAATGGTAGTGGCCTGGACGTGTATCAATGGTAGTGACCTGGACGTGTATCAATGGTAGTGACCTGGACGTGTATCAATGGTAGTGGCCTGGACGTGTATCAATGGTAGTGACCTGGACGTGTATCAATGGTAGTGACCTGGACGTGTATCAATGGTAGTGACCTGGACGTGTATCAATGGTAGTGACCTGGACGTGTATCAATGGTAGTGACCTGGACGTGTATCAATGGTAGTGACCTGGACGTGTATCAATGGTAGTGACCTGGACGTGTATCAATGGTAGTGGCCTGGACGTGTATCAATGGTAGTGGCCTGGACGTGTATCAATGGTAGTGACCTGGACGTGTATCAATGGTAGTGACCTGGACGTGTATCAATGGTAGTGACCTGGACGTGTATCAATGGTAGTGACCTGGACGTGTATCAATGGTAGTGACCTGGACGTGTATCAATGGTAGTGACCTGGACGTGTATCAATGGTAGTGGCCTGGACGTGTATCAATGGTAGTGACCTGGACGTGTATCAATGGTAGTGGCCTGGACGTGTATCAATGGTAGTGGCCTGGACGTGTATCAATGGTAGTGGCCTGGACGTGTATCAATGGTAGTGGCCTGGACGTGTATCAATGGTAGTGGCCTGGACGTGTATCAATGGTAGTGGCCTGGACGTGTATCAATGGTAGTGGCCTGGACGTGTATCAATGGTAGTGGCCTGGACGTGTATCAATGGTAGTGGCCTGGACGTGTATCAATGGTAGTGGCCTGGACGTGTATCAATGGTAGTGACCTGGACGTGTATCAATGGTAGTGACCTGGACATGTATCAATGGTAGTGACCTGGACGTGTATCAATGGTAGTGGCCTGGACGTGTATCAATGGTAGTGGCCTGGACGTGTATCAATGGTAGTGACCTGGACGTGTATCAATGGTAGTGGCCTGGACGTGTATCAATGGTAGTGGCCTGGACGTGTATCAATGGTAGTGACCTGGACGTGTATCAATGGTAGTGGCCTGGACGTGTATCAATGGTAGTGGCCTGGACGTGTATCAATGGTAGTGACCTGGACGTGTATCAATGGTAGTGACCTGGACGTGTATCAATCACGTAGCAATGGCATCTCTCCATGCAGCCTAACTGCACTTATATACTATATCAAAAGACGTCGGCCATCTCGTTCCTTGGACCTCAGCCTGCTGACCACTTGCAATGTAAATCCAGTCTCGGATTATAGTATAAAAATTAATAAATAAAATTTACAAGATAAATAAGACAGCAATCTTACACGGTGCGGGCTGTAGCATACCTCAAAACCGCACCTAAGCTTAATGATTAATCCCATGTTATTGACGAGATCGAAGTGCAGTTATTTCTGAAGAAGTATCGTTAATGCACGAAAAACTCAGAATGAACACTGTTTCGCTGGGCGTAATGAGAGCGTAATGACGGGAGTACCCACTATCCTCCCTCCCTGGAAGTAGCGTTCGTATGCGCATAATTATTTATTAAATTCCCGGAAAGACTGGATATTAATAATAACGCCCTTTAAGATATTTTAAGTTTCAACTTATTGTTGTTGATTATGCATTAAATAGTCCTCAGACTATACGCAATAATTAATTACTAACATATGTAAATTTATTCAGTTAAACAGTAATGAGCTGCTGACGAGGGAATTTAAAGAACTGTATAATGGTGTCTGACAGATTTTTTTCTTTCAGATGCTTGTTGGATGAAGAATCATTCGCATATCTCTGCTTCACTTCCAATAGTTACCGATCCAAGGTCCATGTACTTTTACACATACTGCCAGTGATGCCCAGGTCACCCAATTCCAAATACAGTACACACTCTGCTACTATTGCAAAGGTTATCCTGCTGCTCAGGTTTGCTCAAGACTTACCTGGACCAGCAGAAATTAAAATCAAGCAGAGATATATATATATTTCCGGACAGCATGAGAAGACTGTTGAACATTCCAGACTATCAGTGTACCAAAGGCTAAGTGTTACACAGAAAAGCTTTCAGTCACAGCAAAAGGCAGATTCTTAGTTTCCTCACATCAACATAATTTGAACAAAATCAGTATGGTTTCTTGTGAATATCTCCAGACTCTTGCAGAATCTTCACGTTGAGACCAACTTACCATCACATTTTTAGTAATGTTAAGACTTCTCACGTGGAGCACCATTGAGGGTGGATGTTTCTCTCCAAGATTGGATATTAAGTCAGCGAATTTTTTATACTCTAATTCTTGAACATTATTATCAGCCGTTTAATAGCGTTCTGGACCTAGTTATTGTTTAGCTCACAAGACGGGCCAGGTGAGATTGAATAGGCCTACTCCATTCTGATTCGATTGATTTCTTATTCACTGATTGTCACTACAAGCTACGACTGGTATCGAATCCAGATCATACCGGACAGTTGTAATTCTTGTAAATTGTCAGTATCTAATTGACATTCAGATTACTAATATTGATAGGCTGGTATGTGTTATGAACAAGTAGTTAACACTGGTCTATAACTATTATTATTAATACCTAATACATAGTCAGGTCACATTTAGCTATTACTTTTGTTTGTTTATTTTTACTGGTTAGTAATTCATACTAAATATGTTACGTGGTACACTAGGATAGCTTAACTGTTGTACCATAGATAGACTGTTAATAATTAATGGGTTGATAGAGTGAGTAAAATTGAAGACATTTTGCTGCAATTATAATAAATAATGTATCAGGTTCCTGTAATATTCATGCAAGATGTAAGATGGTATTAGTTTCATTTAGTGAGGTGTGTTGAGGTACTTTTGTCGTGAAAGTCCCTAATTTCATTCTCATAGTTTCCTTCCTTGTGCTTCAAACTCACAATGTATCTTGTACTATCCACTTCCCCAAACATTAGTACTGAAGACATATATCTTTACCACTGTAATCACCACTGTCAATTTTTATTGTAGTTATTTGTTGATATATAACCTTGCAACAATGGACCTTTTCCTCTCGCCTGATATGTTAAATTAAGAACCTACCCGAAACGCTAATCATGTTAGAGGCTTTGTAAGAATGTAAAAATACCAGTCTTATGTAATCTCACCAACCGATTGTACCTTCTTGTGAATAAATTATTATTATTATTATTATTATTATTATGATTATTATTATTATTATCATTATTAAGTTGCCATGACTCCGTGGGAGTACGCGACTGCTGTAAACAAGGACTCGACGCGTCTGCAGGCATGGCTCTGAATGATGCTATTTTCTGTGTTGCTAACCTTGTTTTTGCAGCTGTGTCAAAGAAAGGTTGTTGTGGAGTGTTAAATTTTTCAATAATTATTAGATGCACAAAAATAAAGGAATATTGAGTTAATGACCTCACATTCTCTCTAGACAGCATTTAGGCACAATTAAGATTAGCTTTAAACTACACAATGAAGCATCCATAAGCCACTTTATTATTACTGCTGGTAACATTATCTAGATTGAACTCGGTAACATGACAAGCATTAACCTACGTGTGCAAATATTTCATCACAAATGTCTGAGCCTGTGTAATACCCACTATCCAATGATAACAAAAAAACTCACAACCAATAGGATAAATTAACAACCCATTGTTTACTTAAGTCATACTTAAATGTATCAACAAAAACATACGAATATAAGAAGAATTATAGATTATGAGTCACTTCGAAAGAGGTACCTAGGAGGTACTCCTCATTTCTATCTACCATAATTAGGAAAGCCAAAACAATCGTTGAAAATACATATAATAAAATACAGGGAAACATAAAGAAACCCGGGAACACAATTTCCCAGATATTAAGTTCAAAGTAGAACTTTAATAAGAAACAAATATTCCTAGCCAGTGACGATGGAGTACCATCACTGACACTGTTATTAAAATTAATAGTTTCTTCTCACCCATTGGCATATTCCGTGCAAATGAAGTCCCAGCATCCCTAACTAATGCTAATGACGTTCTTACAGGCAGCGATCCCGAGTCTCTGTACTTAACTCCAGCTAATTCCTCAGATGTTAATGAAATAATCCTCTCACTTGCAACTAATTCAACTACTCTTGCTTAGATACCAAACCTAATTTACAAAAAACTCAAGGTTATTACCTCCGGTCATAGCATTGCTCAACAACAAATCACTTGGACTTTTCTCCGATAAGACTCTTCTCTGAAAATTTAAAAAATATACTGGAGTAATTCCATTCCATAGAAGTGTTGATCTCACTAAAATAAAAAGTTTGAAACCCGCATCAATCCATTCCACCTTGTCTAAAATCTTTGGAAAGCTAATGTACATGCAGCCCTACTCTATGTAGCTAAACATAATATATTTAGCTCTTGCCAATATTACTTCAGATCCCCGAAAAGCATCACTGATGCACTAATTAGTGTGCAAGAGTTGATACACACAGTTCATGACAAAAATAAGTACCCTGATGGTTTATCCGTTAACCGACATAAGGCCTTTCGCACCATTAACTACACTAAGCTTCTTAAATTCCTTTCAATACTTGCAAGCACACTTCAGTGCAGGCTTCGGTAATTCTCTATATACGGCGCTACTTTTTCCACCCTATCATTTAACATTGATGTTCCACTGGGTAGTATACTTGGTTCATTCCCCCTTTCTCATTTACATCAATAATTCCAAATGCCACTCAACACGTGAAGCCAGTTTGATTTGCTGATGATACAACCTTTATTTTTTCCAGTCCTAACCCTTTTATTCTAAATGAGACAGTAAGCACAAAACTAAAAAAAAAAAGTCCATCTTTGGCTAACTGCTAACAAAGTGACCCTTAACATTGATAAAACCTATATTTTGTTTGGTAATAATTTCACTGATCATGCAGATGAGAAGTCACAATAACGTGGCTGAAAAATGTTGACCAAACCACACACTAGAAAGTGAAGAGACGATGACGTTTCGGTCCGTCCTGCACGATTATCAAGTCGATTGTGCTTAGAGGAAGAAGGCAATGACAATAAATAGGCAAGAGAGAGGTTATCTTGAGATGATTTCGGGTCTTTTAGTGTCCCCGCGGCCCGGTTCTCGACCAGGCCTCCACCCTCAAGAAGCAGCCCGTGGCAGCTGACTAACACCCAGGTACCTATTTTACTGCTAGGTAACAGGGGCATAGGGTGAAAGAAACTCTGCCCATTGTTTCTCGCCGGCATTTGGGATCGAACCCAGGACCACAGGATCACAAGTCCAGCGTGCTGTCCGCTCTGCCGACCGGCTCCCAGGGTGAGGTGAGGAGAAGGAAATCTTAGAGGAAGAAAAAGCATGGCATCAGGAACGAAAGGTAAGGTGTAATAAAGGGGGTAAAAAAGAATTAGAAAGGGATCGTAAGAGAAAAGAAGGGAAAGAAAAAGAAGAAAGCTAAAAGGAAGGGGTAGGCTTATGTTAGGTCACGTTTGTTAGAAAGTTTAGAACATTTGAGTATATACTGTGACAGAGAAGAGTCAACAGCAACAAAGCCAGGATTCAGGTTCGTGTTGGGTGTGTTTTGTATCAGACCTGATTCGACAAGACGGTGTCTGTGAGGCAGGAAAGGTTATTTTGGAGGAAGACCAATCAATATGATGATTAGAATACCTAGCATGACAGAAGAGAGCATTGTTTGTGTCTGCAGATTTATCACTTCTTTTGTTTTCCTTAATTAAGTCTGTCATTGAGTGTACGGCCAGTTTCGCCAAAGTATTAGAGAGGACAAGACGACCAGGAAATACAGTAGACACCAGCAGCATTAGAAGCAGGAGCAGTGTGAACTAGATTGTTACGAAGAATGTTAGTTTGTCGAAAGGCGAGCTTTATGTCAAGAGGGCGAAGAGTATTAATAAAGGTTTTTAGTTCAGATATGAAGGAAAGGCAGAGCACAGTGCTACTAGTGTTGGAAGCAGGTTTAGGATAAAAGAAATTACGTTTAGCTTGAGAATAGGCACAGTTGATAAAATATAAAGGATAACCAAGGCGAGAGAATGATTTGTAGATAAAAGAAATTTGAGAATCAAGAAACCGAGGGTCAATGATGCGTAGAGTAACGAGGAAGAGAGAGACGAGGACACTTTTCTTAACAGAAGGAGGATGGTAGGAAAAGAAGTGAATGCACATGCCACTATGAATGGGTTTGCGATAGACAGAGAAAGAGAACCCAGACACAGAGCTGTGAACGTCAAGAAAATGAAGGAGGGAATTAGAAACCCATTCAACTTTGAAATGGATGGAAGGAGCCAGATTGTTAAGAGAGGAGAAGATTGGCTGGAAAAGACTAAGGTCATGAGGCCATAAAGCAAAAATGTCATCGCATAGCAAAGCCAGGGAGTGGGACGATTATCAATAGAAGGAAAACAAACAGTTTCGAAGTATTCCATGTAGAAATTGGCAAGAACAGGGGAAAGACGTCAGTGGGGAGCGGGAGAGGAAGAAGGCCCTCAGTCGCATTCTGTCTAAGGAAAGAATGAGCGTCATCGAGGGGAACATTAGTAAACTGAGAGTCGACATCAAGACTAAGAATCTTACAGGAGGGCTGCAGGCGCATTGTTTCTATGAAGTCCTGAGAGTGACGAAGTTGGGCAGGGGAAAAAGTGCCAAGATAAGCCGTCAGTGTTTTAGCTAGCTAGGAAGCAAGAAGAGTATAACCGACAGAGCACCTTGATGAAATGATAGGACAAAGAGGAACACTAGGTTTTTGAGTCTTAGGTAGACCATAGAAATAAGGAAAAGAAGGGCAGATGACACGGAAACGTTTAATGAGATCGAAGTCAGGAGGACAAAGACTCGAGAGCTGTTTTAGTTTGCGGTTGAAGGAAGTTTCAAGGCGATCCAAAGGGTTAGAGGTCAGAGGGGCATATGTGCGGGAGTCAGAGAGCAAGACATTTGCTTTCTGGAGTTAGTCCTCACGGTTCCCCAGGCGCGTTTTTATATACCTACTATATATATACCTCATTTATGACAGGAAAAAACATGCTTTTAAAAAAAAAAAAACGGTTATCTGTTGGACGTAAGAGCAACACACGCTGTAATCTCCAAAAGTTCTTCACCGATTGCTTTGAAATTTTGGCATAACGTTCCATTTGAATACACGAATGTTTTTATATACCTTCCATATCGATGCCACACCTGTGACAGGTAAAAACTTATTTTTTTTTAAACAGTGCCATCTGTTGAATGCACCAGCAACACACGCTAGAGTAAATGTGTTACGATTCTATTGCAATTTTTCTGATTGCATTGATAAATTGAATTTTCATAGATTGATTTATGTTCATTTTGATTTAATTATTTTGCGTGATATTGCATTGGAATATAGCTGTGTTGTTTACCATACCATTCATTTTGTAAGTATAGATGCCACACCTATGATAGGTAAAACATTCTTTTTTATGAAACATTGCCATCTGTTGCAAGTAAGAACAACACATGCTATACAAAATATATTACGATTTCATTTGAATGTTTCCACTTGCAGTGACAAATTGAATTTTTATAGATTTCGATTTATTTTCATTATGATTTAATTATTTTGTTACATTGCGTTGGAAATGAGCTGTGTTTACCATACCGTTTATTACCATACAGTTTATGCCATACCATTTATTTCGTGAGTATATGTATAGATGCCACACCTGTGACAGGTCAAAATTTGCTTTTTTTTTAAACAGTGTCATCTGTTGTACATAAGAGAAACACACACTAAATATGTTACGATTAAATTTCAATGTTTCAGATTTCATTGATAATTTGAATTTTCCTATATTTTGATTTATTTTCATTTTGATTTAATTATTTTGTGTGACATTGAGTTGGAATTGAGCTGCTTTCATGAATATAGTTTATTTTTTTATTTTTTATTGTTTTTAATTTCATTTTATTTTCATTTTTCATTTTCATATACACTACCACTGTTTTCCTTATATTTCAGTGATGGGAACATCAGATCATTTAATGATCCCAATTTTCTGATGGAAACATCAGATCATTTGGGAATGCATCAAACGAGGGAGTGGGGAATGGTGTGGAGGACGAGGGGACGGAAGTTGGAGATGGTAAAGAGGATGAGGGGAAAGGGGAAGGGGTAATGGTGGGGAGGACAAAGGGACGAGGGAGTTGGCCACGGTGGGTACGAGGGGACAGGGCAATGGAGAATGATGGGGAGGACGAGGGGACGGGGGAAGTGAGTGATGGTGGGGAGGACGAGGGTAAGGTGGAGTGGGGAATAGTTAGGAGGACGAGAGGACGCTGGAGTGGGGGGATGGTGGGAAGGACAAAGGGATGGGGAGGGGGGGAATGTTGGGGAGGACGAGGGGATGGGGGAGGGGGGAATGGTGGGGAAGACTAGGAGACAGGGGAATGTTGCTGTGGCTGGGTACAGCTAGTATTTAATAAAATATTCCTTAAAATTCGTTCGTTCATCATATTCAAGAATATTGCATATTTGTTGAGAGCATTTTTGATGATCTGTATTGACCCATTGAGCAGTGTTGTGTGGTGAGCGTGACAGTAATCAGTCCAAGACTAAGACGAAAATATTAACAAGTCATTTTGTAGTACCCGAATTTACTCGATATTCCAAGATGGTGAATAAAATATGATTTATATCCAATGGCACGCAAATGATGATTTGCAAAAACGTAATTATTCCTAGTTAAATGAACGTGGACAAGTTTTAGTTTTATAAGTCCAATGAATTTATTTAGTTTTTGTTTAACAGAGTTTTCAATGTATGGGATTAATTATAAAATACATTACTTGAATGTAATGCATCATAACATTTTGTGTACGAATAGTAGATTTGACTAAAACTTGTTTTCAAATTCGTCTGCTTGAATGTTTGATCAGCCACATGATTTTCAGTAAGTCTGTCGAAAGGCGAGCTTTATGTCAAGAAAATCACAGTACCACCACCACATACTACCACCAACACCATGCACTACCACCACCACACACCACCACACACTACCACCACCACCACCCCCACACACTACCACCACAAACTACCACTACCACCACCCCATACTACCACCAACACAAACTACCACTACCACCACACACTACCGCTACACACTACCAATACCACCACACACTACCACTACACACTACCAATACCACCACCACGCACTACCACCCCCACCACTATCACCACACACCACCACACACTACCACCACACACTACCACCACCACGACACACTACCACCCTAACTACACACACTACTACTACCACCACAAACTTCCACTACCACCAAACACTACCAGCAACACACTACCAGCAACACACACTACAACCACCACCAGTGGTTGTGTCACTATGTGTGTCACATAACTATGCAGTTTCTGCTTCCTATGAGGGACAGTGTGATGTACCTAATAGACATCAGAAACGGAAAATGAATATTCCATATGGTTTGCACGACCACTTTATTAATTGTATTTCAAAATGGTATCAAGATTACACAATAACGAATGTACAAGCCTTCTCCAGAGATCTCGTTGATACAATGACTTCCTACTACGACACATTTTCTCTTATTTATATTTTTACATGCAATCATGGTATAAATACAATAAAACAAGAAGAAAACAAACATAACAAAACACAAATTACAGAATCACAAAAGTACAAAATAACAAATACACAAAACACCGGCCAGAAGGGCCGACAACAAAAACACAACAATAAACACAAACACAATGCAATACAGTTATAGAAATAACAACAGTAGAAGACATGAGGGTAATGTTAGCCTGATACGCACGCATGCATATAAATACAATAAACCGAGAACAAAACAAACATAAGTGCGGGCCAGGTATCCTAAGTCTCTTTGTTACACTTTTTAAATTAAATTTTAATTTAATTTTTACTAGTCATTTATTGGACTTAATTAATTGAGTGCATTAATATTTCTTTAGTTCTTATTAATTATAGGATCATAACTAAACTATTTATAGTTAATAATCATTAGCTTAAATTTGCCTATGTTTATTATTGAACTTTTTTCTTTGATTTCATTTATTACCTAGGTTGCCTAGCCTCGCCTTACTCCATTGTACCCCTGGCTTTGCCTGTGTCTCAAAGTGCAAATTATTACTTACAGTGTACCTGAGAGTACTTGTAAGCAATCTACCTCATTTTTCTTTTTTTTTGTTAATTTTGTGTTTGTTTTGTATAGTATTTTTTATATTCCCCCCCCCCTTTTATATAAAAAAAATATTTTGTAATTGCCATTCTTGCGTTGTTTACCTACAACTAGCCTTTTTATGCAGACAAGTATAGACCCAGAACTAAACCTCTTATCCACTATCTATGACAATCATCACTTTAATGATCAAAATTGCAGATATTTTACAGCACATGATGTAAACAATGTGTTAACACATAATCACAATATCTCTGTAATTAACTTGAACGTTAGATCTGTAAGTAAACACTTCGATGATGTTAGTGCCTTGATGGAAACTATTGACAACAAATTCTCTTTTATTATTCTTACTGAAACCTTGTTAAAAGAGGATACTACTCAACTCTTTAACATGCCTAACTACTCAGCAATTCACAACTGTCGTCAAATTCAGAGAGGTGGTGGTACTGCTCTTTACTACCATCAAGAATTAACATGCTTAAAAATAATTAGAACTAGAGACAACTGTGGGGAGTATATCTTCGCCAGTTTCTGAGTCAAGGGTGCTGAGTCTGTCTTGTCTGTGGGTGCAGTCTATAGAAGTCCTAACACTGATGTGTCCGAATTCAACTCAAACCTTAGAAATCTAATACTAGATAACAGACTGAACAAAAACCATCTAAATATCGCAGGGGACTTTAATATTGACCTCTGCGAGCCTGAAAACCCTACTGCTGCCAGCTTCCTCAACTGCATGAATTCATGCTTCCTCATGCCCTTAATCACTAGACCTACTAGAATCACTGATAGTACTGCCACGGCTCTTGATCACATCTGGACCAACATAACCTCTCCGCTTACTTCAGGGATAATCACCGATAGCACTACAGACCATTACCCCACATTTCTCTTAACTAACATTAACAAACCACCTCTAGAGACAAGGGAGTTAAGCTTTAGGCTGCACAATGAAACTGCTATAGGCAATTTTATAGCTGCTGCTGCTAATGTCAACTGGGAGTCCGAGTTAAGTAACATAGGGGACATCAACCTAGCAGTGCAATCTTTTCTTCAAAAAAACTCTCAGCCTTTATAACACCCACTGTTCTATGCTAACGAAACAAGTCACAACCAAAAGGCTAAACAATCCTTTGCTTACAAAGGGAATACTTAAATCCATTAATAAAAAACATGACCTTGAGAAGAAGTATAGGTTAGGAACCGTCTCCAAAGAATTTTCAAAGAATTACTCGTTATTGCTATCTAAAATAATTAGAAGAGCCAAAACTAAATACTACAAAGAAAAATTTATCCAAACAAAGGGCAACATTAAAAAAACATGGAACACAATTTCACATATATTGGGATCAAAGAAGATTTAAATAACAAACCAATACTCCTGTCCAATAACGATGGTCAGCTTACAGTCTCCGATACTGCTATTGAGCTCAATAGGTTCTTCTCTTCCATTGGGTCATCCTTTGCAAATGATATTCCATCATCCAGTACTGATGTTCAGGAATATCTTACAGGTAACTATCCATAGTCTGTACCTAAAACCTACAAATTACATTGATGTTAATGAGATAATCCTTTCCCTTAAAACCAAGTCTAGTGCCCTTGAGGAGATACCAACTTTAATTTACAAAAAAGCCTCCAGTTCTTTAGCCCTTGCTATTGCATTGCTCTTCAAGTCACTTGAACTCCAAACCTTTCCAGATATTCTAAAAAAGCAAGAGTAACGCCTGTCCACAAATGTGGTGATCTCACTGATGTTAACTACAGACCTATATCAATCCTGCCTAACTTGTCAAAAATATTTGAAAAACTAATCTACAAGCAGCTTTACTCTTATCTAGCCAAACACAATATATTTAGCTCTTGTCAATATGGCTTCAGACCCAAAAAAGCACTAACGATGCACTTATTAGTATGATTAACTTGATTCATGCAGCTCTTGATAAAAATGAGTTAACTGTTGGGTTATTTGTGGACCTGCGTAAGGCTTTTGACACTCAACTACCAAAACCTTCTTCTTGAATTACATCATTATGGAGTCAGAGGTCACTCCCTGCAATACCTCAGATCTCACCTTACTGACAGGCTCCAGTATGTTTCTGTAAATAATTCAATTTCTCCCACCCTACCCATCAACATTGGTGTTCCTCAGGGTAGCATACTTGGCCCTCTCCTCTTTCTTATCTACATTAATGACCTTCCAAATGCCTCCCAACACCTCAAACCAATTCTATTTGCTGACGACACAACTTTCATTTACTCCAGTCCTGGCCCCCTTGCTCTAAATGTCACAGTGAATACCGAGCTAAATAAAGTCCATCTTTGGCTAACTGCCAACAAACTAACCCTCGACATTGACAAAACTTTCTATATTCTGTTTGGCAATATATCTTCTAATCAAATAAATCTCAGGATAAACAATACCCAAATTTGTAACAAAACAGATGGCAAATTCCTTGGAGTTCTCATTGACCACAAACTGAATTTCCAAGGACACATTCTAAATATATCAAAAAGTTTCAAAAACTGTTGACATTCTTTCTAAGATCAGATATTATGTATCTCGCCCTGCCCTGGTGACGGTCTATTACTCCCTCATCTATCCATATCTCAACTATGGTATTTGTGCTTGGGGTTCTACTACCCAAAATCATTTACGTCCTCTAATTACTGAACACAAAGCTGCTATTAGGACAATATCCAACTCTGGCTCCAGACATCACTCGGTACCCCTACTCAAATCTCTGAATATGTTAGATATTAAGTCACTGCACATCCTCTCGTGTGTATTATATATATATAAAACGCTGAACTGTAATGCCAATCCTGACTTCAAAACCTTCACTGAAGGTTGTAACAGAACCCATGAGCACCACACCAGAAACAAATACAGTTTTGATATTCCAAGAGTACGACTTAAACTAGAAATACTCTACAAATCAAGGGACCCAGAATGTGGAATGAACTTCCCAATCATATTAAAGACTGTATCTCTCTTAACCAGTTTAAGATAAAAACTAAGCACTACCTAATAAATTCCCTGTAACCTACCTTACCCCTATATTGTCAATCCATGTCTGTTATTTTTAAACAATGCTGTTTGTCGACCTAATTGTATTTTTGCTGTTTTTCTACCATGTTCCCTGTTATGAACCTTACCTCCTGTGGAGGTTGGTTTCGGTTGTAAAATATTGGTCTACACAGGGAGAGTGTATATTAGTATAAATCCCCAGCTGAGATCGGAGAGGCCGCGAGTCATCATTATTACTCCGCCTAGTAAACTAGTGCCTTCTCAGCTGGAGATCATCAGAAATAATGAACTGGAATAGCTTAACTATGTAAGGGAAAAATGGACTCTATAGAAAAGTATGCATGGGGAATATAGTAAATAAAATCATTAATGTGTTTGATAACATACGTAAAGAATAGAGTATTAAGGGCGATGATGCTAGAGAGATGGACGCCATCTTGACTGAAGGGGGAGATGTATCGCTGCCGACCGTTCCTGCTATTTGAGGGGTTTTCTCCGGCCGTTCAGTCAGATAAGCCTATCCTTGTCTATATCCAGGGTTGCAAGATTGGGTAGAGTAATATTACAGAAGTTGGAGAGGTTTTATAAGAGTCCAGGTTTCCTAGAGGCTAAAATATATGTGTCGTTGGATGATCGCGGTTTGTGGCTGGGTGCACGACACCAGGTATGGGACAGTGAGCCGTGGGGTGGTCAGAGCCACTTGAGTGTATAATACATAGTGATCTTATGTTGTGAGGAAAACGCCTTGTTAAATGTATTCCTGTGTGACTTGTACGTATAAATTTGTGACTTGTGTACTAGGCTGTTTCCCTTACTCCTTATACTCCCTAGACAACATTGTAAGGACCACCATCACCAAATTCTCACTAGCTCTCTGACAAAAAAACGTATCACTACTGATAACATCAGTAAGACACGGCCCCGTGATATTCCCCCTTTTTTTATTTTTATTTTTCTCAACACATTTTATACTTTAATCTCAATTAGTATTAAGTTTTAGCCTTTAATGTTTTTCCTGCCTGTAACGCTTTGCGTAATAGTGGCTTTAGGCATTGTATGTACTAGCTCTATCTATAAATCTATCAATTTTTGTGTCACCTCTTATATGTATGTACTTTACCTGAATAAACAATTGAATTTTGAATTTTGAAATTGAATAACAAAAATCACAAATCACAAAAGCACATAAGTAAAAATTTATAAAGACATAAAATACCGGCCTGAATGGCCAACAGCAAACACACAACAAAAAGCACAAAATGCAAAACATTAAAAAAATAACAACAGTATAATACACAGTACCCAAATGCGCACCCAACCACCCAACCATCGAAACACAAAGTAAGTAATTGTGAAAAGAAGGCACCTAACCGGGAAGCCTATGTAGCACCATCAAATGTGCGGAATAATCAGAGGGCGCTAAATATCACCAAGGATGCCAATATGAGAACAAAAGCGCTCAAGGCGAACGATATCAAAAGTATCCGAGTCGCCAAGAATTCTATTGAGGGACAGGTGACCGCGAGGGGCGGTCGGAAAGCAAGACACACGCTCATCCTGGAAGTCAGGACATTCAAGAAGGACATGCACGACCGTAAGAGGGACAATGCAATTGGGACAATAAGGAGCAGGGCGGTGCTCCATCAAGTGACCATGAGTTAAGCGAATATGGCCAATACGCAACCTCGCCAGAGCCGTTTCCCATCGCCGGTTACAGTGGTAGGTGGACGGCCACGAGAAAACACAACATTTAAGAGTACATAGTTTGTTACCAGTAACAGACGACCAAGAAGCCTGCCAACGGGTAAGAATGAAGGAATGGATAACCGGGTAAAAGTCGGAATATAGAATGCCTTTACGAGAGATGACACAAGAGCGGATAGCTTCATTGGCGGCAGCATCCACACGCTCATTTAAAGACACACCAATATGGTTGGGAACCCAACAAACTCAACCGACTTAAATTTACTGTGAACAAGAAACAGCCAATACTGGATCTCGACAACTACTGGATGAACCGGATTAAAGGCCCCGAGAGCCATGAGGGCACTACGAGAGTCAACAACAACAACAAAGGAAGACTGACAACGAAAAAGCAGGAGACGAAGAGCATAGAGAATAGCATAAAGTTCCACTGTGAAGATGCTAGTCTCCGGAGATAAGCGACACATATAAGTGCGATCAGAAAAAACAACAGAGTAGCCAACATCGTCCGCAGACTTAGACCCATCGGTGAAGACAGAAACGGAGCGGGAGTGAGAAGAAAAGTGCTCAAGGAAAAGGCGTTTTAGAACCATAGGAGGGGGTAAAAGCTTTAGTGATGCAGGTCAAGGAAGTACAAAACTGCGGAAGGGGGACTCTCCACGGGGGCAAAGAAGGAACAACACGATGAGAAACATTAGAAATACGAACGGAAAGAGAATCCTGTAAGCGAGATAACCGGACAGAAAGAGGGAAGTGGTGAAGAGGAACAGGAACTGCAGGAGGGGTAAAAGTTAAAGCAAGACTGAGGCGAGAGGAAGGATGTTGTAAGGACCGTGCAAGATAGCAAAGACAGTGGCGATCACGGCGGTCCTGGAGAGACAGGAAGCCAGTGTCAACATACAAGCTAAGGACGGGAGTCGAACGAAAGGCACAGAACTGAGGCGCAACCCTGTATGGTGCAGAGCATCAAGACGGCGAAGAGTAGAAGGAGAAGCAGACGAGTAAGCAGGGCAACCATAATCGAGCTTAGACAGAACGAGAGAGGAATGTAAAGCAAGGAGAGTGCGCCTATCCACTCCCCAAGAAGTATAGGACAAAACCCGAAGGAGGGTAAGGGCCTTAGAGCACTCAACATGGAGGTAAGAGATATGGGGAGACCAAGACAAACGAGTGTCAAGGAATAACCGCAAAAGCCTCGCAGAATCTTTGTACTCAAGGGGATGACCATAAAGTGACAAAGAGGGACGAAGAACAACCCATTTCTGAGTAAAAGTCATGGCACATGTCTTAGTAGTAGAGAACTTGAATCCATGCTCGGTGGCCCAAGACGACATGGCATCAGTCGCAAGTTGAAGCCGGTGTTGAAGGAGAGGCGAATCATCACCCTGACAGCAAAGGGTAAGATCATCGACATAGAGAGCGGAGAAGACACCTGAAGGAAGAGAAGAAAGAAGACCATTGAGGGCAACCAGAAAAAAGAGTAGTGCTCAGAACACTACCCTGGGGCACGCCTTCATATTGCTGAAAAGAGGGAGAGAGAGCGGTACCAAGGCGCACCCGAAAGGAACGACGGGAGAGGAAGCTGCGGAAAAAGAGAGGGAGATGACCACGAAGGCCAAAAGAATGAAGCTGGGATAGAATATGATATCGCCAAGTGGTGTCGTAAGCCTTTTCCAGGTCAAAAAGGACGGCAACAACGGAGGTCTTCGCAGCAAAAGCAGTACGAATATAGACCTCCAAGTTCACCAGGACATCTGTCGTGCTGCGGCACTTGCGGAAACCAAATTGAGAAGGGGAGATTGAGGTGATGGTGTTCCAGGAATCACATCAGATGAACGTTAACCATACGTTCAAAAAGTTTGCAGACACAACTTGTGAGGGCAATAGGGCGAAAGCCCTTAGGGGATGTTCCCAGAGACCCTGGTTTGCGAACAGGGAGGACAACGGCATCGAGCCAGTCCTCAGGTACTGGCGACTACTCCCAGACCCGATTATACAGACTCAGTAAATACTGAGACGTGCACGGAGGGAGATGGCGAAGCATCTCATAATGAATACCATCAGAGCCCGCCACCGTCGAACTGCAGAGGGCCAGGGCAGAACGAAGTTCAGAGAGAGAGAGGGGATCGTTATAGGGGAATCGAAGACGAGTGCAGAAATCTAAAGGACGAGACTCAAGGACAGGTTTACGAAGAAGGAAAGATTGGGAAAGGTGAAGACCAGAGCTATCAGAAGAAAAGTGGGAACCCAGTTTGGTAGCGACCTGCAACAGGTCCGCCACAAGAGTACCATGGAGGTGATGGACCAGTGAAACATCGGGAACGAACTTACCCGCTATCTTACGGATACGCTTCCAGATCTGTGGCAGAGGAGTTTCGGACGTAATGGTGGAGACATAAGATCCCCAACATTCACGTTTAGCTGTACGGATGGCCCTACGGGCCACCGCACTCGCTTTCCGAAAGAAAAAAATCGGCCGTCTGCCGACGGCGGTGCCTCTTCCAGGCTGCACCCTTACAGCGGACAGCCCGAGCACAGTCTGCATTCCACCAGGGAACGCACTTCCGTAAACCCCGAGAGGAAGCGCGAGGAATAGAGCGGAGGGCTGCGTCGAGGATAGTGTTATGAAAAAGGAGGAGAGCGTGAGGGAGAGGCAGAAGGGAGAGGTCAAAGAGAGCAGCACTGAGGGTAAATAGGTTCCAGTCTGCTTTAGCAAACTGCCACCTAGGGAAGGAGAAGGAAGGGCGAAAAGAGAAAAAGGAAACAAGGATGTGGAAATGGTCACTGCCATGGAGGTCATCAAGAACCTGGCACGTGAAATCTAAGTAAAGAGAAGAAGAGCAAAGAGAAAGATCAAGACAGGAAAGGGTGCGAGTCCGAGAGCCCAAATGAGTGGGCTCACCAGAATTCAGAAGAGACAGGGAAGAAGAGAGGAGAAACGGCTCAAGAAGGCGACCCCGGGTATTCGTCAGAACGTCACCCCAAAGAGAACGACGACAATTGAAATCACCCAGCAGGAGCACAGGCTCCGGCAAGGAGTCCAGGAGGTGTTTCAGATCAGGAAGAGAAAGCGTTACACTCGGGGGGAGATAAATGGAAAACTGTGTACCATTTCCCCACAAAGATACGAGCAGCAGAACAGTGGAGAGGCGAAGGAAAAAGTAAAGGGACAAAGGGAACATCAGAGTGAATCAAGAGAGCAGAAGAATTAGGAGCCGGGGGGGGGGGGAAGAGAGAAAGGAATAGCCACGAAAGTGACCAGGACGAGCACCAAGCATCGGCTCCTGGAGACAGACACAAAGGGGCGAAAACCGCGAAATCAGAAGTTGGAGTTCGAGGAAATTGGCGTAATAACCTCGAACGTTCCATTGAAGAATGGACATCGACGAGAAGAGAAAAACCAACAACAGAGAACAAGGAAGAAACAATGGCGAAAGAGAAACATAGCACGTTAAAGAATATCAGGATCGGGATCAGGGTCAGCAAAGTCAGGGTTAGGGGGCCATGGGTAAATTGAGCAAAGACGGAGGGAGGGAAGCGGGAGAACAGACCAGATGGGGTGGTCGGGGTACGGAGGAGGAGGAAGAGGAGGAGACAACGGAGAGGAGCAGTCAAGGACAGCAGCAGGAAGACGGAGAGTAGAAAGAGGGGAGCGCACCTCAGCAAAGGTGCGCCGAGGTGCGCTGAGGTAACCGAAAGGGAAGCTGGGGCCAAAGAAACATCCATAGCAGGAACAGGGGGCACAACCACTGAAATGGGAGGGGGAAGGAGCAATAGAGCCAGTAGTAGGGGCCGAGGAAGAAAGCAAAGCCTTCTTACCCGCCGGGGAGGAGGAAGGAGAGGAGCCAGGCTTACGCTTCTGACTTAAAGAGACCGGTGTCCCAGCATCTACGTACCGGGCAACGGATTCCAGTGTCTCAACAGGAGAAGCTGAACGAGAGCACACATGATGGTCGTTGGGAGAGCGATGAACATCAGCCCGCACCGACAGGGAGAGTCAATAGATGGAGGAGAAGGATGGGAAGGAGGATCGGAGGGAGACGAGGAAGAAGACACAGGAGACATGACAGACCAGGTAGAAAGAAGGGGAACCCCAGACAGAGGACCAGGAGGGGGACCCCTCGGGACAGAACACAAAGGAACA
This sequence comes from Procambarus clarkii, assembly GCF_040958095.1. Taxonomy (NCBI): domain Eukaryota; kingdom Metazoa; phylum Arthropoda; class Malacostraca; order Decapoda; family Cambaridae; genus Procambarus; species Procambarus clarkii. Next base: position 148,506 of record NW_027189253.1, read on the forward strand.
GAGGAGGGGACAGTGGGTGTATCAGGGTCCAAGGCCCGAAAACAGTTGCGAGTCTGAGAAAGGAGGGAAGGACGAGGAGGGGAATAAGGCGGGAGCCGGCGAACCTGGCGCCTCGCCTCAGGAAAAGATAAACGCTCCCGGTGCTTCAGGTTAAGGACGGCTGCCTCAAGCTTGTAATGGATACAGGCACGGGAGAAGGTAGGATGGGCCTCACCGCAGTTGAGGCAGCGAGCCTGGGGAGAAGTGCACTCCGACTTAGAGTGACTTACGCCCCCACACAAAGGACAGAGAGAGACAGTCCCAGAGCAGTGGAGGGCACCATGCCCAAACCTCCAGCACTTGTTACAATGCCTAGGAGAAGGAATATACTCCTGGACAGAGCACCAGGCACCAGCAAGAATAACAGAGGGTGGAAGGGTCCTACCATCAAAGGTGATCTTCACAACCCGAAGGGGCTCACGGCGACGACCACGAGGGGGACGAGTAAACGAGTCTACCTGGAGAACAGAATGGCCTTGGGCATCAAGGATATGCCGAACGTCATCGTGGCAGTCCTGTAGATTCCGAACACCGGTCACAACATGATACCTGGTTGATACCTGGTTGATGGGGTTCTGGGAGTTCGTCTACTCCCCAAGCCCGGCCCGAGGCCAGGCTCGACTTGTGAGAGTTTGGTCCACCAGGCTGTTGCTTGGAGCGGCCCGCAGGCCCACATACCCACCACAGCCTGGTTGGTCCGGCACTCATTGGAGGAATAAATCTAGTTTCCTCTTGAAAATGTCCACGGTTGTTCCGGCAATATTTCTTATGCTTGCTGGGAGGACGTTGAACAACCGCGGACCTCTGATGTTTATACAGTGTTCTCTGATTGTGCCTATGGCACCTCTGCTCTTCATTGGTTCTATTCTACATTTTCTTCCATGTCGTTCACTCCAGTACGTTGTTATTTTACTGTGTAGATTTGGTACTTGGCCCTCCAGTATCTTCCAGGTGTATATTATTTGATATCTCTCTCGTCTTCTTTCTAGTGAGTACATTTGGAGGGCTTTGAGACGATCCCAATAATTTAGGTGCTTTATTGCGTCTATGCGTGCCGTATATGTTCTCTGTATTCCCTCTATTTCAGCAATCTCTCCTGCTTTGAAGGGGGAAGTGAGTACTGAGCAGTACTCAAGACGGGACAACACAAGTGCCTTGAAGAGTACAACCATTGTGATGGGATCCCTGGATTTGAAAGTTCTCGTAATCCATCCTATCATTTTTCTGGCTGTCGCAATATTTGCTTGGTTATGCTCCTTAAACGTTAGGTCGTCAGACATTATTATTCCCAAATCCTTTACATGCTGTTTTCCTACTATGGGTACATTTGATTGTGTTTTGTACTCTGTATTATGTTTAAGGTCCTCATTTTTACCGTACCTGAGTACCTGGAATTTATCACTGTTAAACATCATGTTATTTTCTGATGCCCAGTCGAAAACTTCATTAATATCAGCTTGAAGTTTTTCAATGTCCTCAGCCGAGGTAATTTTCATACTGATTTTTGTGTCATCTGCAAAGGATGATACGAAGCTGTGACTTGTATTTTTGTCTATATCTGATATGAGAATAAGGAAAAGCAGTGGTGCAAGGACTGTACCCTGAGGTACAGAGCTTTTCACTGCACTTGGACTAGATTTTATATGGTTGACAGTTACTCGCTGAGTCCTGTTTGACAGAAAACTGAGTATCCAGCGTCCTACTTTACCGGTTATTCCCATTGACTTCATTTTGTGTGCTATCACGCCATGGTCACATTTATCGAAGGCCTTTGCGAAGTCCGTGTATATCACATCAGCATTCTGTTTCTCTTCTAATGCCTCAGTGACTTTGTCGTAGTGCTCAAGTAGCTGTGAGAGGCACGATCTTCCCGCTCGAAATCCATGTTGGCCTGGGTTATGAAGGTCATTGGTCTCCATGAAATTGGTGACCTGACTCCTAATCACTCTCTCAAATACTTTTATGATGTGCGATGTTAGTGCAACTGGTCTATAATTTTTTGCCAATGCTTTGCTCCCTCCCTTGTGTAGAGGGGCTATGTCTGCTACTTTAAGTGCATCTGGTATCTCCCCCGTGTCCAAGCTCTTCCTCCACACTATACTGAGTGCCTGTGCTACCGGCACTTTGCATTTCTTTATAAATATTGAATTCCATGAGTCTGGACCTGGGGCCGAGTGCATGGGCATGTTTTCAATTTCTTTTTCAAAATTTAGTGCGCTCGTGTTTATATCAGTTATATTTACCGGGGTTTGAATATCCCGCATAAAGAAATTGTCTGGATCTTCCACCTTCATGTTGTTTATTGGAGTGCTAAACATGTCCTCATACTGCTTTTTTAGGATTTCACTAATTTCTTTGTCATCCTCCGTGTATGAACCTTCACTTGTACGAATAGGTCCAATACTGGCAGTGGTTTTTGCTTTTGATTTCGCATATGAGAAAAAATATTTTGGATTTTTCTTTATTTCCTGAATTGCTTTCTGTTCTAACTGCCTTTCTTCAGTTTCATATGAGTGTTTCAATTTCCGCTCGATTTCTTCAATCTCCCTATTTAAATTATTCCTTCTTTGACGGGAAATTCGTGTCTGCATAAGCAGTTCCGTTATTTTTTTCCTGCGTTTATAGTGTCGTCTGCGTTCTCTTTCTACGTTAGATCTCTTTCTGGCTTTCCTCAAAGGAACATGTTTCAGACAGACTTGATACGCTTCTGAAGTAAGTTTTTCTATTCCTTCTGTAGGACTTGTATTATTTAGAACAGTTCCCCATGGAATGTTTGTAAGTTCCCTGTTTATTATCTCCCAGTCTATCCTTTTATTATTAAAATTGAATTTACTGAATAGCCCCTCTCGCTTTATCAACGTTTTAGGTCTATTCTGAGTATTGATGGTCGTTTTCACTTCAATGAGTTTGTGATCTGAGTATGTGGTATCTGATATCGTAATGTCTCTGATAATGTCTTCATTGTTCGTAAAGACCAGATCTAGAATATTTTCATTTCTCGTTGGCTCCGATATCTGCTGATTGAGTGAAAATTTGTCACAGAATCTAAGTAGTTCTCTAATCTGTGGTTGGTTAGGTCCTGATAGATTTCCTGGTATAATATTATTGTTTGCTATTTTCCACCTGAGACTAGGCAAGTTGAAGTCACCTAGGAAAATAATATCAGGTATCGGGTTCTCCAAATTATCAAGGCTATTCTCTATTTTGCTTATCTGTTCTGTGAATTCCTCAGCCGTTGCATCTGGCGGTTTGTATATTAGTATAATCACTAAATTTATTTTCTCTATTTTTAATCCCAGTACCTCTACCACCTCATTTGTAACGTTTAGGAGCTCCGAGCATACAAGGTCTTCCCTAATATACAGACCCACTCCTCCATGTGACCTAATTTTCCTATCACACCTGTATAGGTTATATCCTGGAATCCAGATCTCACTGTCCAACAATTCCCCTGCATGGGTTTCTGTGAAAGGAGGAGGCTATAGTGCCAACAACATGGGGCAGGAGGAGAATAGTGCCAACACTGGCATTCAACTGAGCGTTCTTTGAGACCCGAACAGGGATCTCGCCAAAGCAGGATAAGGCAGCCAAGCGGGAAGCTGCATCCTGAGAAGGAGCAGCAACGACACGTGTACCGAGACGAGTGGGGTTGAATGTAACAGACGCATCCACGGAATCAACAAGATGCCGATGGAGGGAGAAATCGTCAGGAGGCGCAGAATCAAGAGGGAGGAGATCAAAGTATTTGGCCCATGAAGCGGGACCAAACAAGGCCTGATACACATCAGTACGGAAAGGAATCGAGCGAGTGCAGCCATGGCGCGGACGGCGTTGAGAACCCCCAGAGAGAGAGGGGTCAAAAGGCACAGTAGTCACAACGAGAGACTTAGCCGCACCTAAGTTCTTAGTTGGACAGAAAACTGTCCAACACAAAGCGAGCCTACCGGCCCCGGAAACCCCCATACAGAGAGGAACCAATACACAATGACAATAAGAAGAAAGAAAACAGAAAAATACAACACAAACAAATGGAAATTAACATCAGCAATTCATGATAATGGGAACAAAAACAGGCACGGCCACACAAGCATCCCGAAAGGCACGCAATCACTCAACAAACAAGTGCACCCCGGAACTCCCAGGTATGGAAATATGAAGCACGCAGGAACCGGGAAAACAAACCCGGCCCACCTACACACACACACACACACACACACACACACACACACACACACACACACACACACGCACGCACGCACGCATGCACGCAACCTCACCCCACACCCACGCACACAACCGAACACCACCCCACAAAACGTAGCAAACAAATAAATCACTTGAAAGGAGAATAAACCTCAATGGGAGGTGAATATTTCTCAGGGAACTCAAACACAGGATATTTCTGCTTATAGGCCTCCCATATCAAATACTACACGTCGGTAGGGAAACGATTCCCCTGCTTCAGGGGGGCTGCATAAACTCAGGAATTACTAAATCAGGCGGAAACGGCCGTTCCTGGAGCTGGACGACAGAAGTCACATAACGAGGTAGGGGCTGGCGAACCACCTCCGCCGTGGAAGCAGAAGATACCAGAGAAGCCTCTGGTATCTTCTGCTTCATAGATAGGCCGTAGGCCGCCGAGACAGCCCCACCGCCGGTTGCACAGAAGAAAGCAAAGGCTGCTCAGACGGTAACACCACTCCTGAAAACCGCAGGAGATGCAGAAGAGACAGCCGGAGACGGGAGAGGCGGTAAAACCGCTGCCGATTAAACAGAGGCTAAGGTCGGGGGCACGGAACCCCCCAGAGCAAGCAGCCTTTTTCAACACCATCACCAGGTCACCACGCTTACCATGAACCTCATCAAAGGGAACTAACCCCCCCCCCCCCCCCCACGAAGAACAGAAACAATCCGACACGGGTGACGCACCCGAAGCATAGATCCACAGGCACCACACCAGAAGGGAAGTCCGAGTCACCACCGTCAGCCGCAGGCACGTGTACTTCACCACCGTAGAATGTGATGCAACCGGAACCACTCCGCCATCGCCAGAAGATCCAGAGTCGTCGAAATCTCCCACATCAGCCTAGGCAGAAGAAGAATGCCGGGAACGCTTGGGCTCTGGCCGCACATCATCAGGTCTCAGCCTCACAAGCTGTGTGAACCGACGCTCTTCACAGGACGGCAGCATCCTCAACCACATGGGGTACCAGGCCGAGCACAGTAGGAGGCCCCTGTATCCACCCCAGCACCCAGCACAGCCCAGACACATGACGAGGGCACAGGAACATGCGCAGCAGTTGGAGAAGACGAAGATGACTTACGATCCACCGGAAAACCCACGGGACCATCAGGAACACCAACGGGAGCAGGCTGAACATCCGAAGGCACCACAACCTCTGGAAGAGGGGTCACAACAGCAGGAGACACGTTGGGCGCCACAGGGAGGCCCCCAGCAGCCAACGGGACGGCCACGTCCCCGCCCACCAAATCCTCCTCCACAGAGAGTGACGGAAAATCCTCCTCACGGAAATGGTTTACGGGGGCGATGGCAGCCCCAGAACACCTGGCAGCCTGATGCCCCAGCAGGCCACACCGAGAACACGTCCGCGGTTGTCGGGAATGGTACACCCGAGCATAATATCCGAGGAGCCGGACGGAGGACGCAATGTCCGCCCTCAGGCGCATCCCCAGGGTCCAAATGTTCGTTCGCAAACCCTAGAACTTCCCCAAGGAAAGCTTTTTCAGCCTCATACTGTTGACAGCTCCAAACCACTCTAAGTAACGCCACAGGAGGTCTTCGGGAAACTCCAAGAGAGCCCCATGAACACTCACGTACGTCAATGCACAACTTTGATCAGAAATCTCCACAGTGCCGGCACCACCCGGTAGGGGCAAGGATCGCCCCTCGAAGCGCTGGAGAAACGCTCTGCATAACTAACAAATTTGACAATCACTCGATGAGTGGTAACCAGTTCAATGCCATAAATCACATCCACGGGGACACAGAGCATGTCACACATGACCAGTTCAACTTCAGGATACCCGACACGACCAGAAAATTCCAGGCCTACAGAGTGCACACACACAACAGGGGGAAGAGGTCCCCCCCATCATGGAGAGTCACCGACAAACACCCAAGCACCACTCGATAGCAAATGCAGGGAGGGCAGAAACACCCACACCCCCTGGCGACCAAAGCGGCAAGCCACCACCAACCTCTGGAGAGGCCAGGCGACACGTCCTCGCTCCAATCTCTATGACACATGGGTGTGTTGGGAAACAAGCCGTGAGCCTAGCCAAAGTTGACAACACCTACCACAACCCAAGTGGGTCCTTGACCTTGTATTTGTTAAAGAACATGAACGAGTAAAACAGCTGGGGGATACATACAAAAGAACCAAAGCACAAGGTGACTTGAATGCATTTCTTGTCGCAAATAGAGAGCTGAGAGACATGAGCAACGTTATTCATAATAAACATTGGGAAGGGTTCCTACAAAGTATAAATGAGCAAATAACACTTCTTGAAGTTTGGGAGAAGATACGAAAAATCTCTAGAAGCAACCCAACTAAACCACTGCACCACAGCCCACTAGAACAAGCATTCTCCTTGATCAATGGGCACTAACATCAAGCTACGACTCACTCCCAATTAACATACAAACAACACAAACTTGATGACACACGCCCCAACAGACAACGAACCATCAATCTTGCCTGTACTGCTATCGACGTGTCGGACCTTAATGATGTAACTGGATGGGAATTAAATCATGCACTAAAGATGGGAAAATCAACTGCTCCTGGAGGGGAAGGTATTACTTACAGTTTACTGAGATTAGTTTCACAAGTACCAGGTAATCCACTATTAGTGTTGTACAGAATGAGTTTACGTGAAGGAGTATTACCTGATGCTTGGACAAAGAGTGTCATTGTTCCCATCCCCAAACCACACTCAGATAATTATAGACCCATATCTCTAGCATCGTGTGTCTATAAAATGCTTGAACGCATTGTCCTTAACCGACTCATGTATCGTATACAGGGGCACCTGTCACCTCAACTGTTTGGATTTATGCCTGGGCGCAGTACACAAGAGTGTTTTGCTGAGTACTTCGCTCATATTGACGCTTCCCCTCAAGCAGTCTTCATCGACCTAGCAGCAGCTTTTGATACAGCAAACAGAGAATTCATACTAGAACAGCTTGCCGAGCTGGGAATACAAGGAAAATTACTGAAATGGATAAAGGGCTATTTGTCTAATTGAACAGCATATGTTTTGTTCAACCCGTTCTCGCACTTTCTTACAGTCAATATTGACTTATTAAATACGTGCATATGTGACATACTAAACATACTAGTTTACCTTGAAAAGCTTCATAGAAAACACCGACCTTGCCTAACCTTCTTAGTATGTTAAGATAAGCATCTTATTGCTTCGTAATTACAAATATTACTTAACCTATACCTATAATAGGTTAAGTAAAAATTGTAATTGCGAAGCAATAAGATGCTTATCTTAACATACTAAGAAGGTTAGGTAAGGTCGGTGTTTTCTATGAAGCTTTTCAAGGTAAACTAGTATGTCACATATGCACGTATTTAATAAGTCAATATTGATTATACGAAAGTGCCAGAACGGGTTGGTTTTGTTTAATGGTGTTAAAAGCACAGAGAGCAAACACTTTGAACTGGGAACTCCACAAGGAGGGGTCCTCAGCCCCTTGTTGTTCAACGTTCTGATGCACAAACTTAAAGATCTTCCAACTAATAGTGAAGACACGGTCATTTGTTATGCTAATATACTTTACTGGCTGCTTCCGAGCCTAGAATGCAAGTTCTGCTCGATGCTTTTGCTACTAGAGCTGAGGAATGTGGCCTCCTTATCTCTGTACAGAAAACTCGTGCCCACATTCCGTGTGGTATTCCACAAGCTAATTATCATATAGATGGGCGAGCACTTGAGAACTGCGAACCTTACAGATACCTTGGTGTCCCCATTAACGACCCTGGGTACCTTTCTTCCCTCAAGAGGAGACTGTGGGAAAGATTAAAGCCCTTGCGGGTCCTTGTTGGTGTCAATCATGGAATTAACGTGAGACTTGCTAGAATGTTTTATGTATCATTTATACGCTCTGTGATTGACTACAATGCTCTACATCTCGCACAGTATACTGACAAAGAGCTGAAATCTCCTGAAACCTTGCAAAATGAAGCTATGAGTCTCATCCTTGGGGCTTCAAAGTCCACAAGAATAGTTAATATGAGAGCAGAGTTAAAATTACCTACCATTAGTGAGAGAATTTTGTCTTTCAGCACAGTTTTCGGCGTTAACGCATTGAGTAGATCTCGGCATCACATGAAGTTTCAAGCTAAACTTTCTAATATGCTGCACTCACCTGAGGTCTATAAAAGAAAAACTAAATCTGATACTGCATTTTGGTTCTACAAGGTAGCCAACTCCATCAAAATATTAAATATGTACCCAACTCAATGATTAATCAACCAATTCCTCCATGGGATAACTGGGATCTATCAGTTGATTTTGTAAATGCACCCAAAAAAGATAGTGTACACTCTACACTCTTAAAACAGTTAACACTGAAAAGCATCACTGAGAGTACTCAGGGTGTGGGTAACGATGTATATCAGTGTTACACTGACGGTTCTGTAGAAGAAGGTGGACGATGTACTGGATGCGCATGTAATATATTTGAATAATCTTCTCTTACATACAGCAATGAAGCGCGTCAATGACTGGGCAAGTACAACTCAAACCGAACTTGCAGGCATATACCTTGCCACTGAATTTTTAAAGGACAAAGGCAGTGGACTTATATACTGTGACTCGCAGAGTGCACTCCTGGCATTGAACGCACATAGTAGTAATACCAGAAAATAGTCAGTGATATTCGAATGAATGTTTTAGCTGCTAAAGAAAACAAATTTGAAATTAAACTCCTATGGATACCATCACATGTTGGCATCTCAAGGCATGACACCGAGATGCGAGCCAATGTTAATAAATATTTAAAATAAAAATATTGAGCCAACCTTTATTATGATCTCTTTTTATTTTACTAAATGTAGAAATATATTTTATATATATTTTTACATTTTTATATATAACAGCAATCACAAAAAACTACTTTTATGCAGCATTTAAGGTTGCCACAAGGTCTCAAAATTTTGTTTTGCCAACGTTTAGTGATACCTGGTTGATGGGGTTCTGGGAGTTCTTCTACTCCCCAAGCCCGGCCCGAGGCCAGGCTCGACTTGTGAGAGTTTGGTCCACCAGGCTGTTGCTTGGAGCGGCCCGCAGGGCCACGTACCCACCACAGCCCGGCTGATCCGGAACTTCTCTTAGAAAATCGTCCAGTTTTCTCTTGAAGATGTCCACGGTTGTTCCGGCAATATTTCTTATGCTCGCTGGGAGGACGTTGAACAACCGCGGACCCCTGATGTTTATACAGTGCTCTCTGATTGTGCCTATGGCACCTCTGCTCTTCACAGGTTCAATCTTGCATTTTCTTCCATATCGTTCACTCCAGTACGTTGTTATTTTACTGTGTAGATTTGGGACCTGACCCTCCAGTATTTTCCATGTGTATATTATTTGGTATCTCTCTCGTCTCCTTTCTAGAGAGTACATTTGGAGAGCTTTGAGACGATCCCAATAATTTAGGTGTTTTATCGCGTCTATGCGTGCCGTATATGTTCTCTGTATTCCCTCTATTTCAGCAATCTCTCCTGCTCTGAAGGGGGAAGTGAGTACTGAGTAGTACTCGAGACGGGACAACACAAGTGACTTGAAGAGTACAACCATTGTGATGGGATCCCTGGATTTGAAAGTTCTCGTAATCCATCCGATCATTTTTCTGGCTGGCGCGATATTTGCTTGGTTATGCTCCCTAAACGTTAGATCGTCGGACATCATTATTCCCAAATCCTTGACATGCTGTTTTTCTACTATGGGAAGATTCGATTGTGTTTTGTACCCTGTATTATGTTTCAGATCCTCATTTTTGCCGTACCTGAGTACCTGAAATTTATCACTGTTAAACATCATGTTATTTTCTGCTGCCCAATCAAAAACTTTGTTGACATCTGCTTGTAGTTTTTCAATGTCTTCAGCAGAGGTAATTTTCATGCTGATTTCTGTGTCATCTGCAAAGGACGACACGAAGCTGTGGCGTGTATTTTTGTCTATATCAGATATGAGAATAAGGAACAGTAGCGGTGCAAGGACTGTACCTTGAGGTACAGAGCTTTTAACATCGCTTGGACTCGATTTTATCTGATTGACTGTTACTCTTTGTGTTCTGTTCGACAGGAAATTGAGTATCCAGCGTCCTACTTTTCCAGTTATTCCCATTGACCTCATTTTGTGAGCTATCACCCCATGGTCACATTTGTCGAACGCCTTTGCAAAGTCTGTGTATACAACATCTGCATTTTGCTTTTCTTCTAGGGCTTCTGTGATTTTGTCATAGTGGTTGAGTAACTGTGACAGACAGGATCTTCCCGCTCTAAATCTATGTTGTCCTGGATTGTGCAGTTCATTGTTTTCCATAAAACTAGAAATTTGATTCCTAATCACTCTTTCAAATACTTTTATTATGTGTGATGTTAGTGCAACTGGCCTATAATTTTTTGCCAAGGCTTTACTCCCCCCCTTGTGCAACGGAGCTATATCTGCAGATTTAAGTGTTGCTGGTATCTCCCCTGTATCCAGGCTCTTTCTCCATATTACGCTGAGTGCTCTCGCTACTGGTACTTTACATTTCTTTATGAATATTGAATTCCATGAGTCAGGCCCAGGAGCTGAGTGCATAGGCATATTATCAATTTCTCTTTCAAAGTCTTCCGAGTTTGTGGTAATATCCGTTATATTATCTGCAGCTTGAATGTCATTCATAAAGAAGCTGTCTGGGTCATCAACTTTCATGTTGTTTATTGGTGTGCTAAACATAGCCTCATACTGGCTTCTTAGAATTTCACTAATCTCTTTGTTGTCCTCTGTGTACGTACCTTCATTTGTAATTAACGGTCCAATACTGGTCGAGGTTTTGGATTTTGATTTTGCGTATGTGAAAAAATATTTCGGATTTTTCCTTATCTCTTGTATAGCTTTCTGTTCCAATTCCATTTCCTCAGACTCATATGATCGCTTCAACGTTTGTTCTATTTCCTCAATCTCCCTGCTTAGGCTTGTTTTCCTTGCTTGTGATAGTTGTGTCTGCCGAAGCATTTCCGTTATTTTTTTCCTTCTCCTGTACAGTCGTCTGCGTTCTCTTTCTAGAGTGGTCCTCTTTCTGCCCCTCCTCACAGGCACGTGCTTCAAGCAGACCTTGTAAGCTTCAGCTGTCAGTTGAGCTATTCCCTGTGTGGGAGTTTTGTCGCTTAAGACCGTCTCCCATTGAATGGTTGCAAGGTCTACATTTATTTTTTCCCAGTCAATCCTCTTATTGTTGAAATTGAATTGATTGAATATTCCTTCTCGCTTGTTGGGTCTCTTAGACCTACTACCGTTATTTATGCTAGTTCGCACTTCAATGAGCTTATGGTCTGAGTATGAAGTATCTGAGATTGTGATATCCCTGATTAGTTCATCATTGTTTGTGAATAACAAGTCTAGTGTGTTTTCGTTCCTAGTTGGTTCTGTAATCTGTTGATTGAGCGAGAATTTGTCACAGAATCTCAAAAGTTCTCTGACCTGTGGTTGGTTATTTCCCGGGTCATTCCCTGCTATGATATTTGTGTTTGCCGTTCTCCATCTTAGACTCGGTAAATTGAAATCTCCAAGAAAGATAATATCTGGAGCTGGGTTTGCTAGGTTGTCAAGTATGTTCTCTATTTTGTGCATCTGCTCTGTGAATTCCTCAATCGTTGTATCTGGCGGTTTATATATTAGAATAATAATTAGGTTTAGTTTCTCTACCTTCATTCCAAGTACCTCTACCACCTCATTAGTTGAGTTTAGTAGTTCTGTGTATACCAGGTCTTCTTTAATATACAGACCTACTCCTCCATTTGACCTAGTTTTTCTATCACATCTATATAGATTATAATTTGGAATCCAGATTTCACCATCCATGTAATCTTTTGTATGAGTTTCCGTGAATGCCCCAAATATTGAGTTTGACTCTAATAGGAGGCCATTTATGAACTTAACTTTATTTCTTGACTTTGGCTTTAAACCTTGAATGTTTGCAAATATGAATGATTGTCCATATTGTGTGTCACTTCTGGAAGGTTTTGGTAGTTCTCCCTCCTCTCTACCCTGACCCAGGGTGTGTTGTTGTGGCAATGGTTTGTCCAGTTTTGGAAGTGATACTGGGGAGTGTGGTAGTCTCTGTGTAGTTGGGGGGGTGTAGTATGTGTGGGCTTGATGCCGAACTGTAGTCCAGTCTTGGGCATTTCCCCCTCTCCATCCGTACTCCTGCCACGTTTCTGCCTGTCTGTTTCTCCCTCTGTTTGTACCTGCCTCTAAAAAATTTTCTGGGCTATTATATTGGACTTCTTCTCTTATATGGCGCTGTGTACCTCTGACGTGGAAATCGGGAAAGTGCAGTAAGTTGTAGAAACCCATTTACAACCACACACAATTACGATCTAATACGTAAAAACAAACATTGTCACTGCTTTCAAACACTTTCCAGATACGTTGTGGCAACCTAAAACTGTTTCCGGGGTTGGAACTTTCACTGCAGATATAAAGTCAGAGTGCAATGCTCACTACAGCATTCCATGTTGTTTGGAATGCAAAGTAGTCTGCTCAGAAATAAGACTTCAACTAAATTGGGGCTACTTCAGCTTCCTAATACTGTAGCAGTGGAATCTGCAAAATGTTGATGCTATTGATGTTGTATTCTCTCATCTGTTTAATCCATAGGTTGTTATACTGATAGCAAAGTGCATCTGCACATCAACCCAGATGTAATTCCAGTTGCCCAACCACATCGCTGACAGCCATATGGGTGGACAACTCGTGTGAAAGTCGATGCCGAACTGGATAGGCTAATGGAACTAGATATCATTGAACCAGTAAAAGGCCCAACACCATGGGTAAGCCCAATTGTCACAAGCCCAAGCCAAAGAATCCAGATGCGATACGCATCTGTGTGGACATGAGTGTTCCCAACAAGGAAATAATGCGTGAACGTCATCCTACACCCACTGTAGATGATATGATCTACCGCCTGAATGGTGCAACTGTATTCAGAGAGTTAGATTTAAACAAGGGTTATCATCAGCTTGAACTTCATGATGAGAGTTGCTTCTTCACAACGTTTACGACACATCGAGGTCTGTATAGGTACAAGCGCCTGAGTTTTGGTAATAACGGTGCTGCTGAGGTATTCCAGTATATAATCAGCCAGGTATTGCAAGATATAAGTAATGCTGACAACATGTGATGACAATTGTTTATGGCCGTACCTAATCTGAACACGACAACGCTTTTCGTGCAACATTGCAACGCATACGAGAAAAGAATCTGACGCAAGGCCGATCAGAGTGTGAGTTCAATCAACATAAAATTAAATTCATTGACCTTGTTCTTAGTGACAAAGGTCTGTCTCCAGACCCTAAGTAAGTAAGTAAGTAATTATCAAAAGAAGGCACCAAACCGGGAAGGCTATGTAGCACCATCAAATACGCAAAATAATCAGAGGGCGCTAAATATCACCAAGGATGCCAATACGAGAACAAAAACGCATAAGGCGAACGATATCAAAAGTATCCGAGTCACCAAGAATTCTATTGAGGGACAGGTGACCGCGAGGGGCGGTCGGAAAGCAAGACACACGCTCGTCCTGGAAGTCAGGACATTCAAGAAGGACATGCACGACCGTAAGAGGGACAATGCAACTAGGACAATAAGGAGCAGGGCGGCGCTCCATCAAGTGACCATGGGTTAAGCGAGTATGGCCAATACGCAACCTCGCCAGAGCTGTTTCCCACCGCCGGTTACGGTGGAAGGAGGACGGCCACGAGGAAACACAACATTTAAGAGTACGTAGCTTGTTACCAGTAACAGACAACCAAGAAGCCTGCCAACGGGTAAGGACTGAGGAATGGATAACCGGGTAAAAGTCGGAATACGGAATGCCTTTACGAGAGATGGGACAAGAGCGGACAGCTTCCTTAGCGGCAGCATCCGCACGCTCATTTAAAGACACCAATATGGCTGGGAACCCAACAAAACTCAACCGACTTAAATTTACTGTGAACGAGAAACAGCCAATGCTGGATCTCGACAACTACTGGATGAACCGGATTAAAGGACCCGAGAGCCATGAGGGCACTACGAGAGTCAACAACAACCACAAAGGAAGACTGACAACGAGAAAGCAGGAGACGAAGAGCATAGAGAATAGCATAAAGTTCCGCTGTAAAGATGCTAGTCTCCGGAGGCAAGCGACACATATAAGTGCGATCAGGAAAAACAACAGAGTAGCCAACACCGTCCGCTGACTTAGACCCATCGGTGAAGACAGAAACGGAGCGGGAGTGAGAAAAAAAGTGCTCGAGGAAAAGGCGTTTTAGAACAGTAGGAGGGGTAAAAGCTTTAGTGATACGGGTCAAGGAAGTACAAAACCGCGGAAGAGGGACCCTCCACGGGGGCAAAGAAGGAAGAACACGAGGAGAAACATCAGAAATACGAACGGAGAGAGAATCCTGTAGGCGAGATAACCGGACAGAAAGAGGGAGATGGTGAAGAGGAACAGGAACCGCAGGAGGGGTAAAAGTTAAAGCACGACAGAGGCGAGAGGAAGGATGTTGCAAGGACCGCGCAAGATAGCGAAGACAGTAGCGATCACGGCGGTCCTGGAGAGACAGGAAGCCAGTGTCAACATATAAGCTAAGGATGGGAGTCGAACGAAAGGCACCAGAACTGAGGCGCAACCCAGTATGGTGCAAAGCATCAAGACGGCGAAGAGTAGAAGGAGAAGCAGACGAGTAAGCAGGGCAACCATAATCGAGCTTAGACAGGACGAGAGAGGAATGTAAAGCAAGGAGAGTGCGCCTATCTGCCCCCCAAGAAGTATGGGACAAGACCCGAAGGAGGGTAAGGGCCTTAGAGCACTCAACACGGAGGTAAGAGATATGGGGAGACCAAGACAAACGAGTGTCAAGGAATAACCCCAAAAGCTTCGCAGAATCTTTGTATTCAAGGGGATGACCATAAAGTGACAAAGAGGGACGAAGAACAACCCGTTTCCGCGTAAAAGTCATGGCACAAGTCTTAGAAGTAGAGAACTTGAAGCCATGACCTGTGGCCCAAGACGACACGGCATCAATTGCAAGTTGAAGCCGGCGTTGAAGGAGAGGCGAATCATCACCCTGACAACAAAGGGTAAGATCATCGACATAGAGAGCGGAGAAGACACCAGAAGGAAGAGAGGAAAGAAGACCATTGAGGGCAACAAGAAAAAGAGTAGTGCTCAGAACACTACCCTGGGGCACACCTTCGTATTGCTGAAAAGAGGGAGAGAGAGCGGTACCAAGGCGCACCCGAAAGGAACGACGAGAGAGGAAGCTGCGGAGAAAGAGAGGGAGATGACCACGAAGGCCAAAAGAATGAAGTTGAGATAGGATATGATAACGCCAAGTGGTGTGGTAAGCCTTTTCTAGGTCAAAAAGGACGGCAACAACGGAGGTCTTCGCAGCAAAAGCAGTACGAATATAGACCTCCAAGTTCACCAGGACATCTGTCGTGCTGCGGCACTTGCGGAAACCAAATTGAGAAGGGGAGAGGAGGTGATGGTGTTCCAGGAACCACATCAGGCGAACGTTAACCATACGTTCAAAGAGTTTTGCAGACACAACTTGTGAGAGCAATAGGGCGAAAGTCCTTAGGGAAAGTACCCAGAGACCCCGGTTTGCGAACAGGGAGGACAACGGCATCGAGCCAGTCCTCAGGGACTGACGACGACTCCCAGATCCGATTATACAGACTCAGTATATACTGAGACGTGCTCGGAGGGAGATGGCGAAGCATCTCATAATGAATACCATCGGAGCCCGCCGCCGTAGAACCGCAGAGAGCCAGGGCAGAACGAAGTTCAGAGAGAGAGAAGGGATCATTACAGGGAAGCTGAAGATGAGTGCAGAAATCTAAAGGACGAGACTCAAGGACAGGTTTACGAAGAAGGAAAGATTGGGGAAGATGAAGACCAGAGCTAACAGAAGAAAAGTCGGAACCTAGTTCGGAAGCGACCTGCAACGGGTCCGCCACAAGAGTATCATGGAGGTGAAGGACCGGTGAAACATCGGGAACGAACTTACCCGCTATCTTGCGGATACGCTTCCAGATCTGGGCCAGAGGGGTCTCGGACGTAATTGTTGAGACATAAGATGCCCAACATTCACGTTTAGCCGTACGGATGGCCCTACGGGCCACCGCACTCGCTTTCCGAAAGAAAAGAAAAGAATCGGTCGTCTGCCTACGGCGGTGCCTCTTCCAGGCTGCACGCTTACAGCGGACAGCCCGAGCACAGTCCGCATTCCACCAGGGAACGCACTTCCGTGGACCCCGAGAGGAAGAGCGAGGAATAGAGCGGAGGGCAGCGTTGAAGACAGTGTCATGAAAAAGGAGGAGAGCGCGAGAGAGAGAGGCAGAAGGGAGAGGTCAGGGAGAGCAGCACTGAGGGTAAATAGGGTCCAGTCTGCCTTAGCAAACTGCCACCTAGGGAAAGAGAGGGAAGGGCGAAAAGAGAAAAAGGAAACAAGGATGGGGAAATGATCACTTCCATGGAGGTCATCAAGAACCTGCCACGTGAAATCTAAGTAAAGAGAAGAAGAGCAGAGAGAAAGATCAAGACAAGAAAGGGTGCGAGTCCGAGAGTCCAAATGAGTGGGCTCACCAGAATTCAGAAGAGACAGGGAAGAAGAGAGGAGAAACGGCTCAAGGAGGCGACCCCGGGTATTCGTCAGAACGTCACCCCAAAGAGAATGACGACAATTGAAGTCACCCAGCAGGAGCACAGGCTCCGGCAAGGAGTCCAGGAGGTGTTTCAAATCAGGAAGAGAGAGCGGGACACTCGGGGGGAGATAAATGGAACAAACTGTGTACCATTTCCCCACAAAGATACGAGCAGCAGAACAATGGAGAGGCGAAGGAAAAAGTAAAGGAACAAAGGGAACATCAGCCCGAATCAAGAGAGCAGAAGAATTAGAAGCCCCAGCAATGGCTGGGGGGGGGGGGAGAGAAAGGAATAGCCACGAAAACGACCAGGACGAGCACCAAGCATTGGCTCCTGGAGACAGACACAAAGGGGCGAAAACCGCGAAATCAGAAGTTGGAGTTCGAGGAAATTGGCGTAATAACCTCGAACGTTCCATTGAAGAATGGACAACGACGAGAAGAGAAAGGACAAAAACAGAGAACAAGGAAGAAACAAAGGCGAAAGAGCAACAGAACACGTTAAA
Organism: Procambarus clarkii; assembly: GCF_040958095.1. Classification (NCBI taxonomy): domain Eukaryota; kingdom Metazoa; phylum Arthropoda; class Malacostraca; order Decapoda; family Cambaridae; genus Procambarus; species Procambarus clarkii. The sequence continues at coordinate 165,983 of NW_027189253.1, forward strand.
GAATATCAGGGTCGGGATCAGGGTCAGCAAAGTCAGGGTTAGGGGGCATGGGTAAACTGAGCAAAGACGGAGGGAAGGAAACGGGAGAACAGATCAGAGGTGGGCGGGCAGGGTCTGGAGGAGGAGGAGGAGGAGGAGGAGGAAGAGGAGGAGACAACGGAGAGGAGCCGTCAAGGACAGCAGCAGGAGGAGGGGGAGTAGAAAGAGGGGAGCGCACCCCAGCAAGAGCAGCAACCGAAAGGGAAGCAGGGGCCAAAGAAACCTCCATAGCAGGAACAGGGGGCGCAAGCACTGAAACGGGAGGGGAAGGAGCAACAGAGCCAGAAGGAGGAGCTGAGGAAGAAAGCGAAGCCTTCTTACCCGCCGGGGAGGAGGAAGGAGAGGAGCCAGGCTTACGCTTCTGACTTAAAGAGACCGGTGTCCCAGCAACTACGTACCGGGCAACGGATTCCAGTGTCTCAACAGGAGAAGCCGAACGAGAGCACACACAACGGCCGTTAGGAGAGCGATGGACATCCGCCCGCACCGACAGGCGGTGGGGAGAGCCGATTGATGGAGGAAGAGGATGGGAAGGAGGATCGGAGGGGGACGAGGAAGAAGACACAGAAGACACGACAGACCGGGTAGAAGGAAGGGGAACCCCAGACAGAGGACCAGGAGGAGGATCCTTCGGGAGAGAACCCAAAGGAACAGAGGAGGGGGCAGTGGGCGCATCAGGGTCCAAGGCCCGGAAACGGTTGTGAGTCTGAGGAAGGCGGGAAGGACGAGGAGAGGAAGAGCGCAACACGCGAGCATAAGAGATATTAGCATAAGGCGGGAGCCGGCGAACCTGGCGCCTCGCCTCAGGAAAAGATAAACGCTCCCGGTGCTTCAGGTTGAGGACGGCTGCCTCAAGCTTGTAATGGACACACGCACGGGAGAAGGTAGGATGGGCCTCACCGCAGTTGAGGCAACGAGCCTGGGGAGAAGTGCACTCCGACTTAGAGTGACCTTCGCCACCACACAAAGGACAGAGAGAGAGAGTCCCGGAGCAGCGGAGGGCACCATGCCCAAACATCCAGCACTTGTTACAAAGTCGATGAGAAGGAATATACTCCTAAACAGAGCACCTAGCACCGGCAAGAATGACAGAGGGTGGAAGGGTCCTACCATCAAAGGTAATCTTCACAACCCGGAGGGGTTGACGGCGACTACCACGAGGGGGACGAGTAAACGTGTCCACCTGGAGAATAGAATGGCCCTGGGCAGCGAGGATATGTCGAATATCATCGTGGCAGTCGCGCAGGTCCCGAACACCGGTTGCAACATAGGGCGGGAGCAAAATAGTGCCAACACTGGCATTCAACTGAGCGTTCTTCGAGACCCAAACGGGGGTCTCGCCAAGGCAGGATAAGGCAGCCAAGCGGGAAACAGCATCCTGAAAAGGAGCAGCAACGACACGTGTACCGAGACGAGTGGGGTTGAAAGTAATGGAGGCATCCACGGAATCAATGAGATGTCGATGAAGGGAGAAATCGTCAGGAGGCGCAGAATCAAGAGGGAGGAGATCAAAATATTTGGCCCACGAAGCGGGACCAAACAAGGCTTGATAGGTAGCAGAACTGGAAGGAATCGAGCGAGGGCGGCCGTGACGAGGACGGCGGTGAGAACCCCCAGAGAGAGAAGGGTTAAAAGGCGCAGTAGTTACAACTAGAGAAGGAGCCGCGCCAGGGGACGAGGTAGTCACCACTGGGGGCTTGGGGCTCGACCCAACCACAGAGGAGGGAGGGGAGCCAGGGGAAGGAGTCAGAGAGGCCAAAGGAGGAGCAAGGTCGGGGCCCAATGCAGCGGAGGCTACAGAGCCCGGTCTTCCAATACGGACCGACTCGGGGGCTTGGTCGCCCACCCCACGAGCCTGAGAAGGTAAGCCAGAAGCAGCCGAAACAGGGGTTATCATCTTGACGAAAAGAAGAATTCACTCACGAATGTGCCCCCACACCCACCATGGAGCCATAATTAGAGGCAGGACACCCAACAAGAAGCTATCGCCGATCTTGTCGGGGCCTCCTAGGGGTGCGTCGTGAGTATACGCCCCACAAACGCCACCTTAAGAAACCGACAGTCCGTCGAGATCGGGTTCAGTGACGAAGTGGGGATTGACAATAAAAGGTTCCCCTCGCTCTCGAAGTCGGGTACTGCAGTTCTACGGGTGCATGAGTATGCCTCCTCAAGCACCCGGGCATCAAAATAGAAGAAGTCCATGGAAGAACCAGAACGAGCAAAAGGTCGGCAGGAAACGGCAAGCAGATAGGAGAAGAGGGGGGAGAAAAACGAAACAGAAGGAAAAGGAAAAGGTGCCCAGCAGAATTGGAGAGGGCGGCAGCAGGAGCACAAGGCTAGAAAAGGACAGAGGACTGTCCTAAGGAGCATCACACTCCGGCAGCCGCCCATGAAGCCCCCACACGGCGACAACGAGCTGAGCAGGGAGGGGGTCCAGACCCTAAGAAAGTTGCAGATATCAAGAATGCTGCACCTCCTTCAACGTCCACTGAAGTACATAGTTTTCTGGGAATGGCTCACTACTGTTCTCGCTTCATTCCAGATTTTGCTACCCTTACGAAGCCTCTACGTGAGCTCCTGAAGAAAAATGCATTATGGTACTGGAGTGATATCGAGCAAAATGCATTTGATGCTGTGAAAGATGCACTAGTAGAGAATGCGACTGCTGCGTATTTTGATCCATCAATGTACACTGAGCTAACTGGATGCTAGTCATGTTAGTTTAGGTGCTATTTAAACCCAACACAAACCGCGTTATCTTGAGATGATTTCGGGGCTTTAGTGTCCCCGCGGCCCGGTCCTCGACCAGGCCTCCACCCCCAGGAAGCAGCCCGTGACAGCTGACTAACACCCAGGTACCTATTTTACTGCTAGGTAACAGGGGCATAGGGTGAAAGAAACTTTGCCCATTGTTTCTCGCCGGCGCCTGGGATCGAACCCAGGACCACAGGATCACAAGTCCAGTGTGCTGTCCGCTCGGCCGACCGGCTCCCTAGAGATTTAGGTTAGGGGAGATTAGAGGTTAACGAGAGTTCCGAGTAGTAATTACCTACGTCAGCCGTTCTTTCACAAATATTGAACAACGATACAGTCAAACAGAGAAGGAAGCTCTTGTATGAGGCTGTGAAAACTTTAATGTGTATCTGCTTGGTGCACCCTTCTTAGACAATAGTTTAGTTTCTTAGACAATAGTGAACAGTGATACAGTGAACGGTAACAAAACAGGCATAAAGGCTTTAAAGTGTAAGAAAATTGCCACGTGGAAAACTTAGAACGTATAATTCAGTGAATAGTGAGGCAACACACACACACCAGACTGTGTACAGGGGCCACGAGGCTTGTGTACACACTCGGTAGGCTGTGAAGGGTCGCTCCCCTCCCCCCACCTTTACCACTGGTCAACAACCACTGCCTTACCACCACCACCACTGACCAGAAGCATTATGGTCAGAATGACTTTAGTAAAGATGTGCACCAAATGCAACAAGAAAGTAGATTACCACTAGAGCTTCGAGTGCCAACTATGCTCAGCAGCAATACACAGTATATGTGCAAACATGTCAAATAATGCCAGGAAAATTGGTCCCAGAGACCACTCGGTGTACTGGTTCTGTGAAATGAACAATATTACTGTCTTGAAGATGATCGTAATTTTTTATAAAACCCCAGCAGAACACACAATCACTTCTAACTGCCTGCACGGAAATCTCCAATGTTTTCAACAAATTGTCAAGGACATCCCAAGCAAAACCAGAATTGAAGCTACATATCAGCGTGCCGGGATCCGGATTGGCGTCAGAGCCGGATGCGACCTTGACGTCGGGACCGGACGCGACGTTGGGGTCGGGCGCGGTATCGGCGCCTAAGCCGGGCGCGATATTTGCGCCAGGGTTTTTGAAACAAAACAAGGGCCCAGAATCTGCCGATATTATAAATGGAGTATCGGTAAGCATAGGATATCAGGGAGAACAAATGGACAATGTAAATATGATCATCCCAGAAAGTGCAGGGCTCTTTTTAGTACTGGTAAATGTACCAAAAGCTGTGATCTCTCTCACCCAGAACTGTGCAAGAACTCTTTAAATAAGAATGAATGTTTCAACACAATGTCCAGCTTTTCATATAAAACGTACCAAGCAAATAAGACCAACAAACCACCTCGATGAGAGCAGCCACAACACTTTACCAGGATGATTTTTTTTAGCAAGAGAAGGAGAAGAATGGCTAAAAATGTCCAGACTACCACCAACTCTCAAATGCTGGAGAGGACGCAAACACAGTGGCCTCTTTACCAGAGCCTCAGATATTAACACCAAGTAAAGCACCCAGCACCCACAAACATAAAATTTTTATTTGCCAACATTCAGGGTATAAAAACACGCAAATGTAACAAAGTGCACTTCATTGATGGCTTCTTACACGAGGCAAATGCAATGTTTGCAGCCCTAACGGAAACTCACACCAAGGACTACCATGATGGTGAAATATGGATTTCGGAGTACAGTCTTTTCAGATGTGACAGGAAACACAGGCTACAGGGTGGAGTCAGCCTGTACATCAAGGACACACTCATCTGTATTGAGCTGCTAAACACCTCTAATGATATGGTGGAAGTGCTAATAATCAAAATAGATCTTAAATGTAGTTATTGTCTTGTATATAAGTCACCAGAGGCAAATCATCAGCAGTTTAAAGACCAACTAATGAAAATGGAACACTGCTTGGAAAACCTAAAAAATCCAGTCTCAAAAAATCATCCTGCTTGGGGACTTCAACCTACAGCACCTGAAATGGAAGACCATAGCTGATACAGTTGTATCAGAGAATTCCGTGACTAAATGAACAGTCACATTCAAATGATCTGCTACGGATGTACAACAGAATTGCCTTAAACCAGCAAATAGTAGAACCAACTAGGGAGAACACGCTGGACCTCATTTTCACTAATAATGATGAATTGATCAGGAACAATGATTACAAATACCCATTACTCAGATCACACCTTAATTGAAATTCTGAAAAGCATGGGGAATAGATCTTCAAAACCAGTCCCGATTCCCAGTGGAGGAGATCTCAGCAAATTCAACTTTAATAATAAACAGATAAACTGGGAACAAATAAACCAAGACGTCACAGAAATAAACTGGGAAGAACAGCTAGAAAATGCAAACCATGAACCAGTGCCTGGAAAAAATAAGCTCAGTAGTACTAGAAATATGCTCAAACCGTATACCCGTAAGATAAAAGCAGAAGAGATGCAGATTTGAACAGGAACGTCGTTCCCTCTATAGGCGAAGAACAACAAATTGAGAGCAATAACTTGAGAGTCGCACCTTATCTCAAGAAGGCCAAAAAATGTTAGGTAAAGTTCCTGTAAAGTTACAGGAGTCATACAAAACCCAGTTGAGGCAAAAAGCAAAAGGCCATCAGTGAAAGAAATTAGAAATATTTTTTTCTCCTATGCAAAATCAAGATCAAAAACCTAATCTGGTATCAGGCCCCTGCGAAAGGGAGATGGAACTTTCACAGATGACGAGAAAGAAATGAGCGAAATACTGAGGAATCAGTACGACTCTTTTCAGCGAGCCACTAAACACACTGAAGATTGATAACCCAAGTGATATTTTCATGGATATGATACCAACATCAAATCATATATTAGATGTCACCCTATCCCCACAGGATTTAAGAAGAAGCCGTAGACAGTATGCCGATGTACTCTGCACCAGGCTTGGAACAATATTCATCAAGAACTAAAAAACCACTGTTACGAACCCTTCGTAACCGGGTTCATTATATACAGTGATCCTAGTTCACCTAGTTCACCCTAGTTCAGAGGACCCTAATCTTGGTGGAAATATAGTGTAATGTTTAAAGGTAATATTAAAAGAAAGACACTTAAAATATCCCATTATTATTTCCCTATCACCATAAGAATCCATATATATAATTTATACAACGTTATGAAAGGTCAAACGGATTGGCATTGCTAGCCCTTACGCTAGCCTGCTTCACGGTTGACAATCACAAAGTGCTTCTGCCGTGGACTTCTTTGCGCACTCGCTGGTACGCCAAAGCAACAAACCCAGCAACACTACCAGCCCCAATGGCTAGTACCTTCCAGAACCGAAGTCTATAGCGTTGAACCAAAGCGCTCTTCTAGCCCCCATTAGCTAGCACCCCTAGGAGTAAAGTCCACAACGCTCGACCAGCCCACTTGGCTAGTCCATCCAGGTCGACCTCTGTCTTCCACTGTCCTGACTTAACTGCCTTCCCTGGCCTGCCTCTGGTCCCTCGTCACCTTTCAGCCTGGCAGACTAAAAGATGGGAATCTATGATTTCTGGGAGGGTCGACTTGCATAGTTCGGCACCCAGAGCGTAGATGGCGCCGAAATCCGTCACACCTCCCCCCCCCCTAAAAAAAAAAACTTAAAACAATACTAAAAACAAACATTTACTAATTACATGGGGGACAATGCGTCCACTACCACATTATCAATCCCTTTAATATGCACAATCTGCATGACATTGTTGCAGATATCAACTCCATCGTGTAAGTCTCATTCTTGTGCTTGAACTGGGCACTTGCCAATACCCCTTATTCAGATCAAATTTGGCGAGGTAACTAGATTTACCTATTGCACCGAAACAATCCTCGATCCTTCATCATGTTAACATACACATGCATCTTTTTCTTCTTGCGATCAGGCGTGTCCAGCACATAATTGGTTGCATTTACCTTCTTAATCACAGGATAGGGGCCCATTAAATTTTGCATCTAGACTCCCCCCCCCTCCCATAATTGGAGAATAGACTAGCACCTGATCTCCTGTGTTAAAAGCACAGAGAGCAAACACTTTGAACTGGGAACTCCACAAGGAGGGGTCCTCAGCCCCTTGTTGTTCAACGTTCTGATGCATAAACTTATTAAAGATCTTCCAACTAATAATGAAGACACTGTCATTTGTTATGCTGATGATATATGTTTACAGGCTGCCTCCGAGCCTAGAATGCAAGTTCCGCTCGACGCTTTTGCTACTAGAGCTGAGGAATGTGGCCTCCTTATCTCTGTACAGAAAACTCGTGCCCTCATTCCATGTGGTATTCCACCACCCAATTATCATATAGATGGGCGAGCACTTGAGAACTGCGAGTCTTACAGATACCTTGGTGTCCTCATTAACGACCCTGGGTACCTTTCTTCTCTCAAGAGGAGACTCTGGGAGAGATTAAAGCCCTTGCGGGTCCTTGTTGGTGTCAATCATGGACTCAACGTGAGACTTGCTAAAATGTTTTATGTATCATTTATACGCTCTGTGATTGACTACAATGCTCTACATCTCACACTGTATACTGACAAAGAGCTGAAATCTCTTGAAACCTTGCAAAATGAAGCTATGCGTCTCATCCTTGGGGCTCCAAAGTCCACGAGAATAGTTAATATGAGAGCAGAGTTAAAATTACCTACCATAAGTGAGAGAATTTTGTCTATTAGCACAGTTTTCGGCGTGAAGGCATTGAGTAGATCTAGACAACACATGAAGTTTCAAGCTAAACTTTCTAATATGCTGCACTCACCTGAGGTCTATAGAAGAACGAAATCTGATTATGTATATTGGTTCTACAAGGTAGCCAACTCCATCAAAATATTAAATATGTACCCAACTCAACTAATGATTAATCAGCCAACTACTCCATGGGATAACTGGGATCTATCAGTTGATTTTGTAAATGCGCCCAAGAAAGATAGTGTGCACACCACATTATTAAAACAGTTAACACTGAAATGCATCACTGAAAGTACTCATAGTATGGGTAACGATTTTTATCAGTGCTATACCTACGGCTCTGTAGAAGAAGGTGGACGATGTACCGGATGTGCATGTAACATATTTGAACAATCTTCTCTCGTACATACAGCAATGAAGCGCGTCAATGACTGGGCAAGTACAACTCAAACCGAACTTGCAGGCATATACCTTGCCACTGAATTTTTAAAAGACAAAGGCAGTGGACTTGTATACTGTGACTCGCAGAGTGCACTCCTGGCACTGAATGCACATAGTAGTGACACCCAGAAAATAGTCAGTGATATTCGAATGAATGTTTTAGCTGCTAAAGAAAACAGATTTGAGATTAAATTCCTATGGATACCATCACATGTTGGCATCTCTAGGCATGACACTGTTGATATGCTTGCTAAGACAGCCTGCAGAAAACCAGTAGTAGAAATTGATATAGGTGTTTCATTAGCAGTGACAAAGAGAATACTTAAACAAATATCTAATGAAAATCTCACCGACCTAACAAATTCACAAAGACCTGAAAGTTGTAGCATTAAATATTATGATAGATATCGTGAGGAGACATTCACATATGGGACTAATAGAACAAGAACCCGGCAATGTGATGTTATAGTGGCCAGAATACGCCTGGGATATAGACGTATCTGGCAGCTTTCTCAAAACCCAAATGTCGAGTACACAATGTGTCAACTTTGTGAAAGAGAAAACATGCACTCTCTTGAACATTATATTGTAGAATGTCCCATACTGACTGACTTTCGCCCTCCTGGGCTAAGGTATGCTGAACTCTGTAGTTACTATATGAGTACCGGAACACTTGATGATATATTGGACTTGTATCCAAGATTGACCATGTAATATATCACTTATTCAATGTTATATTCAATATATCATTTATTCAATGTTATATGATGTAACTATATAACCTGAGCTTGTAAAAGCACCTTCATCACCTTCAGTGATTAAGTGCTTAATTGCACACTAGTTTCTTTATCAGCTATCTCACCCTGTCAGAGTAAATGAGACAGATGTATGTGAATGCATGTGTGTGTATATGTATGTATATGTATGGGTATAAAGTATATATGGAAGCTGATCAGAATTACATTTCACCTTTGTGAATGTACATTAATGACACTATGTAAAAGACACATCAAACACTTTATGTAGGGCATACGTAAATCTGTGTATCTATGTATTTACGTATGTAGGTTAGCTTAGCATTTTAAAAGCACCGAATCACCTTCTGTGGTTGAGTGTTCAATAAACCCCTGAACTCTATGTTTAACATTTCTCTAACCCTTTCCATGGAGGACAGAAGAAGATGTATATATGCTGGTTAGCATTGTCAATGTGTGGCCACGTCTGTGGTAGAAAATAAAAAAAAAAAAAAAAAAAATGAAAAAAAACCTGATCTCCTACCATGAAATCTCTGGGTTTGGTTATGACATCATAATTGCCTTTCATAGTAGTCTGGTTATGTACCAAATTATCCTTAGCAAATTGCCAAGCGGCAAACAGTCGTTCCTTGTGTGACGAGATCCAATCAACCATGTCTTATATTACTCTCCACTTCGTCCCACTGGTCCCTGACCACCTTCAAGGGTCCACGTACTGTGTGACCATATACAAGTTCAAAAGGGGACAGACCACAAACTACAAACAGCTATTAACAAAGTTTTCGATTGGGTAGCAGAAAATAACATGATGTTTAACGGTGATAAATTCCAGGTACTCAGATACGGCAAAAATGAGGATCTTAAACATAATACAGGGTACTAAACACAATCGAATCTGTCCATAGTAGAAAAACAGCATGTCAAGGATTTGGGAATAATGATGTCCGACGACCTAACGTTTAGGGAGCATAACCAAGCAAGTATTGCGTCAGCCAGAAAAATGATCGGATGGATTACGAGACCCTTCAAGTCCAGAGATCCCATCACAATGGTTGTACTCTTCAAATCACTTGTGTTGTCCCGTCTTGAGTACTGCTCAGTACTCACTTCCCCCTTCAGAGCAGGAGAGATTGATGAAATTGAAGGAATACAGAGAACATATACGGCACGCATAGACGTGATAAAGCACCTAAATTATTGGGATCGTCTCAAAGCTCTCCAAATGTACTCACTAGAAAGGAGACGAGAGAGATACCAAATAATATACACCTGGAAAATACTGGAGGGACAGGTCCCAAATCTGCATAGTAAAATAACAACGTACTGGAGTGAACGACACTGAAGAAAATGCAGAATAGAACCAGTGAAGAGCAGAGGTGCCATAGGCACAATCAGAGAACACTGTATAAACATCAGAGGTCCGCGGTTGTTCAACGTCCTACCAGCTAGCATCAGAAATATTGCCGGAACAACCGTGGACATCTTCAATAGGAAACTAGATTGTTTCCTTCAAGGAGTGCCGGACCAACCGGGCATGTGGGCCTGCGGGCCGCTCCAAGCAACAGCCTGGTGGACCAAACTTTCACAAGTCAAGTCTGGCCTCGGGCCGGGCTTGGGGAGTAGAAGAACTCCCAGAACCCCATCAACCAGGTATCAACCAGACCAAGAGATTCATTTGGAACCGACCTTATATCAAAGAGTAGATATGGCAGTTCCTCTGCCCAACGTCCTTGCTTACCAATACAATATTTCCTGATCATCTGTTTCAGTGTCTGATGGAACCTCTCGAGTGCTCCTTGGGACTCAGGGTGATAAGCGCTGGAGGTGATGTGAAGAATTTCCATGTACGACATCTGTTGGCTAAAACATTTAGAAGTAAAATTTGGTCCCTGATCAGTTTGAACTGTCTTAGGAAGCCCCTGTCTCGAGAAGAACCAGATCAGGTGTTTCACTAGTACCTTAGATGTTACCGTTCGTGGCTGCCACCTCTAATGTTTCCACCTGCTGTTCTTCTAGATAGATCTTTAAATCTTCGGGTAGGTAATCTTTAAATACCTCTGAGGCTAAGCTGTTCTAGCTGTTCTTTGCTTTTCATGATGTTCTACTTTTCTAGACTCACACCAGTCTACGAATAATCTCTTAATCTTACGAATTCTTTATACGTGTGTTCTGCCCCTTTCTTCAGGTTTCGAAATTTTTGCCGGTATGCTTCTGGAACTAACTGGCAAGCGTGCAAAACCACCTTTACTGCATCGTAATCACTTGACTCACTCACTGATAATGTTGAGTATGCTCTTTGGGCTTTCCCGGTTAACACCGACTGAAATATTATAGCCCAATTATCTTTAGGCCATTCGAAAGATGCAGCGACTTTTTCAAAAGCGGCCAAAAATTTTGATACCTCTTTTTCATTAAATTTCGGAACCATTTTGATGTTCCGCACCGGATCGAAACTACTCGTTTTTTTTCTACTACCACCTAATCTCAGTACTTCTAATTCGTGTTTTTTTTCTTCTTTTCTTGTCTTTCCTTCTCTCCTTTCTTCTCTTTCTCGCTCTTCCCTTTCTTTCTAGTAATTCCAAACGTTTCATTTCCATGTTCTCTCTCTTTCAAAGCCATTTCCATTTTCTTTCATTTCGCATTCTATTTCTATTTTTTTCCACTATCTCGTGATTGACCTCCAATGCACGCATTTTCACAGTGAGTAGACTGATATTCAGTTCACTAGTATCACTGTCATCATCACTGCCTTTGTCTTTTTCAGAGGAAGCCATGTTTGTCTTTTTACTTTGTCCTTCACTGTCCTTTTTATCGGCAGGTTTCAAATGCTTATGTACTTTTGAAAGGATGTCCACCCGCGAATCCCGATCACTCTCCTTAATTTCCAGGTACGCACTTATCAACACTAATTCGGATTTCCCAAGGTATTTTAGTTTGGAGAGGCAATCTTCCTGGTTCAGGAACTCTTGAACATTATCCAGGGTGTCAATGGTCTGCCTCTCAGCCATTGTTCCCTTCGGTAGTACGACACAAACAGAACGAACGTAATCACTGAACTTAAAATTTATACGGCAAAACGGGACATCTATCCACAAGGATAGCACTTATTTACCTGCTAATTACCTTAAACAAATCACTAAGACCAATGAATGCTCTGAACAAGAGGCAAGGATCCTGCTGGGGATGCCATTAATGTTACGAACCCTTCGTAACCGGGTTCTTTATAAACTGTGATCCTACTCTAGTTCTGAGGCCCCTAACCTTGGTGGAAATATAGTGTAATGTTTAAAGTTAATATTAGAAGAAAGACACTTAAAATATCCCGTTATTATTTCCCATCACCATAGGAATCCATATATATAATATATACAACGCTATGAGAGGTCAAAAGGATTGGCGTTGCTAGCCCTTACACTAGCCTGCTTCACGGTTGACAATCACAAAGTGCTTCTGCTGTGGTCTTCTTTGCGCACTCGCTGGTACGCCCAAGCAGCAAAGCCAACAACACTCGACCATCCCTACTGGCTAGTACCTTCCAGAACCGAAGTCTACAGCGCTCAACCACAGCGCTCTTCTAGCCCCATTAGCTAGCACCCCCAGGAGTAAAGTCCACAGCGCTCGACCAGCCCACTTGGCTAGTCCGTCCAGGTCGACCTCTGCCTTCCACTACCCCGACTTCATTGCCTTCCCTGGCCTGCCTCTGGTCCCTCGTCACTTTTCAGCCTGGCAGACTAAAAGATGGGAAGCTATGATTACTGGGAGGGTCGACTTGCATAGTTCGGCACCCAGATCGTAGATGGCGACGAAGTCCGTCACAACCACTATCGCAGGCCCTTCACATTCGTTGGAGACAAGCCTAGATACTGGCGTTATCCCTGACATCCTAAAAACCGCAGAGACAGCACCACTCCATAAAGGAGGAAATAAGGCAGAAGCCAAAAATTACAGATCAATAGCACTAACTTCACACATCATAAAAATCTTTGAGAGAGTGCTAAGAAGTAAGATCACAAAATACATGGAATCACAGTATCTCCATAACCCCGGACAGCATGGTTTCAGAACAGGGCGCTCTTGCCTATCACAGTTGCTGGACCACTATGATATGGCATTAGATGCTATGGAAGACAAACAAAACGCTGATGTAATTTACACAGATTTCGCAAAAGCCTTCGACAAATGTGACCATGGTGTTATTGCACATAAAATGCATTCAAAAGGAATTACCGGAAAAACAGGCAGATGAATTAACAATTTCCTGACTAATAGAACCCGATGTGTAATAGTCAACAAAATCAAATCCGGCCCATCAACCGTGAAGAGCTCAGTCTCCCAGGGTACTGTGCTTCCTCCAGTACTTTTTCTCATCCTCATATCGAACATAGACAAGGACACTGTTAAATGAGAGAACTAGTGGCTTATGGATCTCTATGATTATATGTAATTAAATTCTATTATTCTATTAGGTAATTAAACAATGAACCGTATATTCTATACCTTCCAGAACCAGTTTCTCATGACACATTTTTTTTTTTTTTCTATGAGATTAATCTATGTGCAACATATATTATGCGATAATAATAATGATATTATGCACACACATTGATAATGAACAAAAATGTAATGGATAAAATACTACTGCATGTTAAAAATCAAATCATGTATCTGATTAATATGCAATGATTAAAAATGCTTTGACTCTCAATAATTAAAAGGTACTATCAACAATGAAAGCTGATTAAATCTCAGTTGTGACAGAGGGACGTAGGTGAAGTCCAATCTCTACAAGTCTAAAAACAGCTTGAGATAGTGATCCTAGGAACACGTGAGTATGTTACAGTCACACGCTTCCTCAGTGGTGTTGCGCCAGGCTGCAATAATTAAATTCCATAACTTCCACTCCAAATTAGTATTCACACACATAAATGCAATATCTAAATATTTGGAGGGGTGGAAACAGCACTTACATGGGGTTTATTTTATCGCCTGCAGCGTTATGACAGGGCACCTACATGAACATATTTAAGAACTCGTTAAATAGAACAAAAGAGGTAAAAATGCCTGCCGATCTGATGTCCGTGATTCTGGTAAGCTGCGTCCTCAATCTGAAGCCCAATGATGTACGGGTGCTTGCTAGATTGTAAGATGTGTAAGGACAGCTTCAGAACACCGTGCTGCCAGTGAATCTAATATTGCGAGAGTCTCCTGGCTGCTCAAAAGTCGCGCATGCGCATAACTCCCAGTGGAGGGCCCGAGCATAAATTATTTTTATTTATTAAAGCTAAATAGGGAAGGAAGTGTTTATGAAAACTGTTTATATCTTAATCAAATAATTTATGTGGTGATGTTTGATTCTCAGCAGTGCAGGTCAATTAATGTAGACTGCACAAATAAATCGAGAATCCTTTGGAGGTGGAAATTATTTTAGATTATGATATTATTTACTAGAACAGCTATCAAGCTGGGTAAAGGAATTCCTGTAAACTTTTGTATACTAAATAAAGTAAACTTATTACTAAATAATTATCCCTAATAAAGGAAATTGAATGGTTGTACTTCTATTAGATCTACAGATATGTGGAAATTTATTCTCCGTGGGAGGCTGACACAACACTGCACAATTCTCGGAGAAATTACATGATGTACCACATCCTAATGCAATGAATTCTATGATACTAAACTACGGACTAGTAGTATTAGTTAATAATAACAATTAGTACAGGAAATACAACCCATTGTACTAAGGATTAGTAAATGAGTATTAAATAATAATGAAGTCTAATACAGGAAATACATCCTATTGTATTAGGGATGAGAATAATTGTTGGAAATTTCCAACAGACACAACCTATAGTACTGTATCATCCTTTGCAGATGACACTAGGATTTTTATGAGAGTATACAGTATAGAGGACATGACAAACCTTCAATCAGATGTAAATCAGGTCTTTCTATGGGCTACAGAAATTAATATGGTGTTTAACAAAGATAAGTTCCAGCTCATGCACTACGGGAAAAAGGAAAATATAAAAACGGAAACCACGAACAAAACGCAGTCAAATCGTAACACAGAACGAAAAGGCAATGCAAAAGATTTGGGTGTACTCATGTCGGAAGACCTTACCTTTAAAGAACACAATAAAGTCACCGTCACAACTGCAAGAAAAATGACAGGTTGGATAACAAGAACCTTTCACAACAGAGATGCTATACCGATGATGATACTTTTCAAGACGCTATTGCTCTCTAGAGTGGAATACTGCTGCACAATGACAGCCCCTTTAAAAGCTGGAGAAATTGCTGACCTGGAGAGCGTGCAGAGATCCTTTACTGCTAGAATCCACTCAGTAAAGCATCTAAACTATTCGGACCGACTAAAGAGACTAAATCTGTATTCTCTTGAGCTCAGGCGGCAGAGATACATAATAATTTACACGTGGAAAATAGTAAAGGGGCTGGTCCCTGTTACCTACCGTACGTTATGGCTCGTGACCCTATAACAGCTAACTTTAAAAAAGGTCTAGGGTAACTAAAAACTGCTGTTCACAAGAGCGGGTCACCAGTATAACCCCTTGATAAGTAATGAGCACTTTGTTAAAAATCTTCCTTTAGGACTGAAAGAATACATATAAAACTTATATATATATATATTACATAAATCTCAATAGCAAACAGATGATTAATGGATCACAAATATATATCAAAGTAAAATATCACTGACTCTCCCAGAAATTAATATAATATTAATATATGTATGGTTATGACAGAACAATAATGTAAAACTTAACTCCACAAGATGTTAACTCTCTGGTTCTGGATCAGCTACTGACTTACAATTACGCGGGAGTCAAAAACATTGCCTTGCCCCGCGAACAATTTGCCAAAGTTCCAATATTTATTATTTCTACAATGGAGCAATACATTGTGACAAGAGTAATCTTAAACTAACGTAATGAATGGTCAATACATATTGGTATACAAAAATAAGGTAATTATTGCTTTACATAGTAATTAAAATACACATACAAAAAGGGAATAATGGCATGCTCACCCAGCAATGAACTATCCCACGACAATTTGCCAGATACAGTTCACACAATTATTATTCACCTCTGTTACCCACATATGATCACATATAAATCATTAGTTCCCGTGGGAAACTGAATACACAAAGAAATAAAACAATCATTCCCACGATACGTTGGGCCTAACGCCAACAATGTAACATCAAATTATTTTACATAGAACATATAAGTATATCAATATACATGCTTGTAATTTACACACAATTATAAAGGTACATATTAATTTATTTAATTACGTATCTTATAGAGGCACGTAACAGTCCCAAACTTGCACACAGAAATAACATCACATGAGACCAGAAGGCATGGCAGGATGTGCAGAATACCCCCATTGATAAGCAGAGGTGCAACAGGTACTCTATCAACATCAGAGGCCCGAGGCTGTTCAACACGCTTTCACTACACATGGGCATAACTGGCCGACCCCTCACAGTATTCAAGAGAGAACTGGATAAGCACCTCCAAAGGATACCTGATCAACCAGGCTGTGACTCATACATCAGGCTGGGAGCAGCCACGTCCAACAGCCTGGTTGACTAGTCCAACAACGAGGAGGCCTTGTCGACGACCGAGCCGCGGGGTCGTTAAGCCCCGGAATTACCTCAAGGTAAGGTAACTCTTCACCACAATTGTCACTGACCACTAACCGTTAGAAACCATCTTCAATAATCCGATGTCCAAACAACCAGCTCGCATTGAGAGATGGGCTCTTCGTGTGCAACTATATATCTTCACTGTGAAGTACAACCGGGGTGCAGGTAATCCCGCTGATTACATCAGTCGACATCTGCCAACAGTTTCACCATCACCAAGCATCAGCAAGTTGCCGAGGTATGTACACTCTGTAACCTGTGATGCAGTCCCTAAGGCTCTCACTCTTGATGAAATCCGTACTGCAACCCTAGAGGTTTCAACTCTGCAAACAACAATGAATGCATTGTCCAAGAAAAGTTTTCCACGCATCCCACCCTCAGGAGTTGACTAAGAAACATTCAAAGCACTTGAACGCATCCAAACAATAAATATGTTATGCAACAACGCAACATTGTGATGCGAGATACATGTATCATCATTCCAGCAGCGTACTCTGAAGTAGCACATCAAGGACACCAAGGTCTTGTTAGGACCAAACAGCTGCTACAAGAAAAGGTGTGGTTTCCTGGCATTGATCGTCAAACAAAGGACATACATGATGCCTGTTTCCTCTTGCAAAGTCGCAGTGGATACTTCAAGACCAACACCTCTACAACCTTCACCACTACCTGCTGCACCATGGACGGCATTATCGATGGACTTCTGTGGACCCAGTCACCAGAAGACATGGCTACTTCCCACGGCGATATTAACATGGACTCTGAAAGCAGCCAGTCAGACGAGGAGGGCGTGTATCAAGAAGTTCTGACAAGGCATAAGAAGAAACGCAGAAGACAGGAGGCAAGGCGTAGTGTGGACAGTAATTACACTTAACGGAAACGACAAGAGAATGAAGAACGACGCCGAGACTGATGCAGACAAACGGACGGAACGATGTCAGGAAGGTGAGGGTCAGCGGAGATGGAGGCTTCTCTTCCCTGCCTCATGCACGCTGGCCTATCATCAGAAGCTGCTGTGGACAGTCAGACTCGGAAGAGAACACCGCAAGTTCGAGCCCCTGCTGAAGGAAGGTGTAAACAGACCTTACTTAACGGTAGGTTCTATGGAGGCAGTGATGTTTCTTAGCCAGCAAGGATATGATGGAATTGTTATGGAAATACCGGAGGGGAACGAGAAGCTGACGAAGGTAATTATCTATAAACACCCTCAGATTCTGGACCCCGAGTTCATCCTCGACGACCAACGATTTGTGTGGGCCAAGCGTCACCTTATTAAAGGTGAAGCTAGGAGTCAGGTGGTGGCTCTAGTGAGAGGTGAAGTTCCCGAGAAAGTGTTCATCACCGGGGCTGGCTACAGGCATGTAGCAAAATATGTGGAAGAGCCCATAATATGCCTGAAATGCTGCAGATGGGGGCATAAATCCTGGAGCTGTCAAAATGATCCACGATGTCGTTTCTGCGGAAAGTCTCACCCCTCTACTGTGTGTAGAAACAGACTTAATCTGGGTGAGAAAATAGTTCCCAGATGCTGCAACTGTGGAGTTGTTCACAATGCCAGCTCGGCTGTGTGTAGCAAGAGGCCGAGTATGGGTGTTCTCCGGCCGGTGAATGTTACAGAGCAAGCAAGAGCTCTTACCCAGACACAGGGAGCACAGCAAAACAGTCTGCCCCAAACAGTGCCAGTGAACCGGACGAATGCGTGGGTAAAGGAGTCACCTTTACTTAGGCAGGCTCAAGCAACAAGCAGCCACGCCACCACTCAGGACTCCGGCAGTGACAGTGTAACGGTGAGTGAAGTGGCTACTGTGGCTCAGAAAGAGGGCCATAATGATATGGTCAAGGAGGTGTGGGCTGAACTTAGAAAAGTTGGTGAGTTCCTCCAAAATCTTGGGCAGAGAATCGAGTCCATCGAGGCTTAATTAAACGTTCAGGAGGTCAAGAAAAATCACAAAACGGTGAAGGATGGACAGGATATAGTGGTTGAGGACAATAATGAAATATTGAGTGATGAAATGAAGGAAAGTGAAGTGTGTGTGAATGATGATAGTCGTAGTGAAAGGAAGAACCCTATAATTTCACATAAAATGAAGGAATCAGTTTGGGCCAATAATGGACGTCACAGGACTGAAAATATCTCTTGAGAATCGCAATGTCGCTTTTACTGGTGAACTTGGGAGGAGGTGGGAGATGTTATACAAGGTATGGCTATCATTTAGTGAACTTATTGGGGATGACTTAGGCAGTGAATTGATTAATAATGGATCACCCTAGACTGAAAGTGTTGTCATGGAATGTTAATGGTTTAAGAAACAGGGTTACAGATGTTCATTGTTATGTGATGGGAAATGATATTGATGTTGTAGCTCTCCAGGAGACAGGGGATAGGAATGAAGGCTTATTGAAATTAAATGGCTATGAAGGGTTTAACCTCTTCGCCGCAAATAACATCAGAGGCACGTCGATTTATGTTAAGAACTCCATACCAGCAGAGTTAGTAGAACCGCCATCAAAAACGCAAGGTATAAAGAGTGTCTGTGTTAAATTATCATTAAGGGAAGGGGAATTTATTGTAGTTAATTTGTATGTATCCAGGAACTGCTTCGACGCTAACTATTTACCTGACTGCATTTACACTAATCCTTCACTGGTCATTGGGGACCTTAATGCTCGGCACACAAGCCTTGGGACAGTGGGTAGTATTAATGCTAATGGGGTCAAGTGGTTACAGTTTCTACAAGATCATCCAGATACCTGTCTCTTGGGAAACAATGAACCAACTCACATCAGGGGAGGACGGCTTGACTATGCTTGCATTTTAAACTCTCAGGGGATTATGGGGGAGGCTCGGGTTGTTCGGGAACTACTTAGTGACCACTTTGCCTTGAACGTTGAATTACCACTGGGGAAAAAGCAAGTCCATTTTCAAAGGAAAAGGCTAAATATTAATAAAGATATGAAAAATTATTTTATTCGAAATATGGGAGATTGGTATCAACATTACACGCCGCTCTGCGTTGATAGTTTTTACGAGGACATGGTCGAGAACATAGAGAAATTAGTACAGAGGGAAAATAACGGGGGCAGGGGAAGCAAGACGCACGGACCTAAGAAATTTAAATATTCCAATGATCAGCGAGTCAAGGGGTGGGAGAGAATGCTTCGGAGTGCGCATAAAGAATGGTTAAAAAATGGAATGAGGGATGAAGAGAAAAATACAATGTTGGAAGTGGCTAGGGAATGCAGTCAGGTGAGGAAGGAGGCGCGGGACAGATACTGGCAAGAATTTGCTCAGTCCATTGGTATACTAAGAATCTTAAAGACATATAGAGAGCAGTAAACAAAATCAGGGGTTGTAAGACCAAATTCATTGCTCACTCAGATCCAGGGAAAGTTGCTAATGAGTTAGTAGATAAATGGGCAAGTGCTGCTGGTATGGAGTCCTTACCTGCAGACACGAGAGTCACCATTGAGTCATAGGAAAATATTAGAAATGGAGTAACTTTATGTGCCTTAAATACAAGATCTATAACATGCACTGAGATAACTCACGATGAGCTACTGGATGCTATAAAAAGTGGCAGCTCTACTGCTCCGGGAAAAGATGAAGTAACATATGACATACTTAATTATTTAGCCGGTATGAAACCTAATCCCTTACTTGATTTGTTTAATATGAGTTATAGAGGGAAAGTTACTAAGAAAATGGAAAGAGGCTGTCATCATTCCTATCCCTAAGTCAAACGGAGGCTACAGACCTGTCTCCTTAATATCCTGCTTTTGTCAAATGATGGAAAGGATTTTGTTAAATAGGCTACTCTACCTAGTAGGTGATAACATGTCCAGTAATCTCTTTGGTTTTATCAAAGGCAAAAGTACTGCGGATTGTCTCTTAAAGTGTTTGTCTAATGTGGATGACAATTGTAGAGTTTTTGTTGATCTACAAGGAGCATTTGATAAAGCCAATGGGGAGGTAATCTTATACGAATTAGCCAATCTGGGAATAACAGGGAAATTGCTACACTGGATAAGGGATTATCTTCAAGGCAAAAAAGGTCAGGTGTATTACCAGGGATACATGTCTGAGGAACGGAGGTTTCAGTTAGGTACCCCCCAAGGGGGAGTATTAAGTCCCACCTTATTCAATGTATTAATGAACAGATTAGCATCAGAGATGTATCCTCCAGGGGTCACGACGATCATATATGCTGATGACATTCTTATACAAGGCACTTCTGGGAACAAAATTCAAACTGCTCTTAACATACTTGGTACAACCTGTCACAAGTTAGGCTTAGTTATAAATGCAGATAAAACCAAATACGAGTATAGGAAACGAAGAAATATAACACTTACTCTAAATGGTGTGGAACTGAGCCGTGTTCAGAAGTACAAGTATCTGGGCATGTATGTTGGATACACATGTGAGAGTAAAAATGCTGAAATAAATCATATCAGCACCTTATGTAAAGCCCGTCTGCATCCTCTGAAAGCACTGGCTTTTTCTGGTAAAGATGTTGGGGTACCTATCTTGCGGATGTTATACATAAGCACTGTTCGGTCCCTGATAGACTACGCAGCACCCGTATTGTCTTACACCGGCCAAGGCAGAATTAAAAAAATAGAGCCGATACAGAACGAGGCTATGAGGATTATTCTTGGATGTCAAAGAAATGCAATGATTGAAATAATGAGAATGGAATTAAATTTACTGAGTGTTTGTGATAGAGTCCGTGACATTAACACTAGAGTATCTATTCGTTTCATGCGGAGAAAAGGAGGGGATAAGCTGTTTGAGAGCGTTCAGACCTGCTTGAGTGACGTACACACTTCCAGGAAACTGAGGGAGACACGCTACACGAGAGGATTAGCTCATGACCTCAGGGAATACGACGTACTTGACTGCTGTAAACCCTCTCGACAGTGTAATATGTCTGCTCCCTGGAAAGTACAGAAAATAGACGTCGAAATTGTACCCCTCAAGGTGAAAAAGATTCATCATGAACCGGGCCAATTACGGTGTTTGTATGGAAGCATGATATCTCGGTTACCAAGAGGCAACAGTTTACATGTATATTGCGACGGGTCGGTGGCGGAGGATTGCAGGGCCGGGTGTGGTGTCCTAATAAGGGATTATACGGAGTTTGGGACTGTGGACAGGATAATTGAACTCCGGCTTAGTAATGATATATCATCCACACAAGCTGAACTGCAGGCCATTCTGGCGTGTTTGGAGGAAGTACGTTATGACGACAAAAATGTTTTTGTATTTGTCGATAGCCGAGAAGCACTGGAGTCCTTAAACAGTCGAAACCCAGTCTTCATGTTTATAGTGGAGGACTGTAAGAGAAGAATAACTGAGATACAGCTGAAAGGTTATAGTGTGAAATTCATGTGGATTCCATCTCATGTTGGAATAGTGCTCAACGAGGTGGCGGATGACTTGTCCAAACGTGCTACATCAAAACCACAAGTTGACATTGAATGTGAATTCACAATGAGACAAATAAGAAGCAAAATCAGAAATATTCAGGCACAGGCAGAAGTGGAGAGGAGAGAGATAATGTATGAGAGTAGTCAAACCATGCAACACTACATGTATGTGAGTCAAAACACCCATTTTACTTATGGTAAAAGGAGAAATGCTTGGAGTGACTGTGTACATGCGGCTCAGGCTTGGGTACAAATATTACTGGGAATATGGGATAGATGTTCATGATAATGACACGAAGTGTAAACTATGTGGTATGTTAAGGTCTCACACCCTGGCCCATTATGTTCTTGATTGTCCGTTGATTAATGTATATAGAAACACTGAGATAAGGACTGTTCCTGAACAAATAGCCTGGATGTGTCACAACGGAAAGGTTGATGATATTCTTGAGAGATATAAAAATTTTGCACCAAGATTGTAATATTTTGTTGAATTATCTGCAGGTGTCTTGCAAATTGTCAATACAGTATACCTAGGTCATAAAAGTATTTGTGTGTACGTCTATACCATACTACTTGTGAAGGAGGAAATGTATATGTTTATCTCTCAGAATGTTTGGTAATATGTTTATTGTTTGTGATGTGTGTCTATGTATATATTAACACGTTGTACTGAATGGGGTGAGAATAGCTTGAGCTACCTCATCCCTTTGTGTGTATTTTACCTCAATAAACTTATTTCAATTTCAATTTCAATTTCAATTTCTGTGGACCGTTACCAGCTGAAAAGTACTTGATGGTGGTCATTGATGATCACTCCCGTTATCTAGAAGTGGAAATCCTCACTTCCACAACTGCAAAGACTGTTATCCCAAAAGTCGACAAGATATTTTAAAATTTTGCCATTCCTGAAGTTGATATGACTGATTGCAGTTCCCCATGGTGAAGTGGTAAGACACTCACCTGGTGTTTTGCGAGCGGTTTATCCTGGGTTCGTATCCTGGCCGGGGAGGATTTACTGGGCATCAATCCTTAACTTAACTTCTGTTTACTCAACAGTAAAATGGGTACCTGGAGTAGTGAAATATACGACTACGACCGCGCGCACCAGCTGCCAGGTGGCACTCAGGTGAGTGCCACCCGACAGGTGGCGCGCAGGGGTGTAGTCGCAAGGGTTTTGGGGGGATTTTCCCGGAAGTTTGGCGCGTTTCGGACGCGTATGAGCGTCCTGTGTTATGGTAAGTGGTCCTGAAAGAGAGTAAGTTATGTTGTTGGCAGGTGGTGCGTGCGCGCGGTCGTCGTCACAGTGCGTCGTTACCATCGCAGAGGGTTTGGGAGGGGAATTTCCCGGAAGTTTGGCGCGTGTCGGAGGCAGCCTTGAGTGGCGGGTGAGCAGGTGCAGCCCCTCGCTCTAGACCCAAAGGGAATTTCTGGGAAGACGTGGGAATTTCTGGGAAGACGTATGAAAATACAAGGATAAGAGTGGAATATGAGGAAGGAGATTGTCATAGACTTAATCCTGTGTGATGATGATGATGATAATAGTTTGATGATCGTGAGTAGAGGATGAGAGGGGATCCAACATAGTGGTTATGTTGTTTGGGGAGGGGGGAGGGAGAGGAGAACCCCCATACCTGAGAGGAACGCCAGGACGTCCATTAGCTCCCCTACAGGAAGTCGTAAGTGTCGATGGGTAAGAGAGCAAGAGAGCACTCTCCAGCGGAAGTGGGGCCATTCCCTTGGGCCATTCCCTTAAAGGGTTTTCGTTGTCTTCAGAGTGGTGATGTTCGTCCCACGACGACTCCCCATACACTGTGGATTGGTTAAGGAGGGGGCGAGGTACTTACTCCTGCCGACAGACAGACCCACACCTGTCACCCATTAATCACTTCTCATTTGACCCGGGTCGTTTCACTCCCCTCACACACAAACGCCCCGCCAGTTCCCTGCGAGACTTCATCCGCTACACACGCATCATACAGCTCCATGTCATGGAAAGGCGAAGCTTTACAGCATGCATGAAATGCGGAGTGTTTTATATTCCATCACCAAATCAAGTGTGTCGGCTGCAATGCGCAAGCTGTGAAAAACCGCCCCTAGGACATTACGACATCAAATGCAAGCGATGTCAGCAGATTTTCTGTGATAACCGTGAGTGTTATTCATATTTAATATTCCACAGTTCATTTTATGGCATCCACAGGTGAAATATCGCGTGTAAACTACTATAGTGTGAGAATATTTTTTCATTCGGGCTATTACATTCCACACAGTTAAATATGTTCTTTCCAATTTCAGTTTACAAAACCGTGAAGTGTCCTTATTGCTCACCCGCCCCGCGAGGAGGTCATCGTCGGAATGAAACTTCACATAAACGTAGGTAGCATATAAAAATATACTTCTCGTATCTGTATTTCATCCACTTGCAAGCGAACACACAAGCATAATAAACATATTTTTCCCCATTCACCAGTGCTGAATATCATTTGTTCCATTTCAGGTTATAATCCATACCTCAATCGACGGAGTGAACAGATCAACGTCATTGAGCCTATACCCCATTCCTCACACACTGAGCTAAGGAGAGCAGATCTCACTCGCGGGCACCCCCCGCCCCTTCATCAAGGTCAGCCACCCCGACAGATGGGGGGCTACGAGACCATATCTCATCCTGTTAACACGATGTTACGAATTCATACCCACTCACCTGCTCAACCCCTTCACCAGGACATAAGTAAGTTATTACTGTCTGATTTCAGTCTATTTCCTAAACATATTAATTCCCACTAGACTGTTCCCTAATCTCATAATATATATATATATATATATATATATTATATATATATATATATATATATATATATATATATATATATATATATATATATATATATATATATATATATACACGCTTTCATTCTTTCTAGAGATATATACGCTTTCATTCTTTCTAGAGATAATATGTTTTTTTTTTTTTTTTACAGACGTCACACCGCTGTGCATAGATTTGGCATCCAGCAGCAGTGGCTGTGAGAGTGACACAGCAGGGCAGACAGTGCCCACTTCCGGCTCACAGGGAGGGGAGGACTCGTTCATGCGCTCACTCAACCCCCTGTTCCACCCCCAGCCCCATACCCCAATCAATCAGCGACAGCTATGACAGCAGCAGCAGCAGCAGCAGAAGCAGCAGTGGTGAGAAACGTACCATTTTCATCTCAGACAGTGACTCAGACGACAGCTCAGCAGACCGGGACCTTGACCCGCAAGCGTCTGTCAATTCTGACTTGTTAGCACCGTCTGGCGTAATAGCTGACCCAGCGGTCTCACCCATTCATCTCTGAGGGGGTGGGTTATCACCACCCCCCACCCCTCCCAGCCCTATCCCATCACCCCCACCACCTCTTCCCCCATCTCCTCCACCTGCCCTAGAAGTTCAACCTCAGCTGCTGGATCGAATTGATAACTATAACGGCAATTATGTCCGGCTTTCATTCTCCATACCAGAACATGTTAACACCTCCCCAGGAGTATATCTGAGAACATATAGGGATTTCTTCATTAATGAGATACGCACCCTCTTCTCTCCACAACACCCATTCCTCCTAATTTACCCAGACGTCACTCTAATTGTGCGGAATTTAAATGTACAACAAGACGGGGAGGATAATCTATTGGATCCTATAAATAACGATGGCTTTCCCATACGAGGTGAGGGGCGAAGAATTACTCTAGAGGAAGTAGAAACTCTTATTGATTTTTGGGCTGATGAATTGACAGAGAAAATATCCCAGTATCTGGAAGCGAAGGAAGGGTCCAATGTCTTGGTTGAGTGGCTCATCGGGTTTTACATTAACTGTGGTCAGATAGAACATCCGATAAGATTAGGCTCGCATGTAGACTATCCTGAAGGCTTGCGTGGAAAGCAGTTGATTTTCAGTCCAGAGGGAGAGGCCGATATTTGCCTTATGCAGTGTGTTGCCGCTTATAAATGTTTAGCTAAGGGGATGCATCTAGATAATATCCGCGCTAGATCTGTGAATGCTAGTTGGTGTCTCAGACACATGAAATGGCCAGCTGATGTCAATTCTGCAGTGACGTTTGAGGATATTCTCAAGGTAGAGAAAATGAATAAAGTCCGTATATTCATCTATTCGCTAGAAAGAGATGAAAATGCTAGACGACAACAGCGGCACTACATTACACTAGCTAGGAAGGGAAGAGGAGGATATACAGATGTCATACCATTGCTGATGTTGGAAGCTCAACATTTAGTATTAATTAAGGATTTTAACCAATATGTACGTAATATGAGCAACAATCCAGATCTAATCCCAAGGCAACACAGCTTCTGTCATTGTTGTTTGATATCTCTCCCAGCAGATAGCATGCAGAGTCATGAAAGTACAAGCAAAGTACATCAGACTCTCAAATTCTACCCACCAGAGAGGAAGATTACTTTCCGTAACTATGGACGGGGTTATGGTCCTAGTCACATGTGCTTTTATGACTTTGAGTGCATGCTAGACCGCTCGAACCCTAAGGGAATGATAGAAACACGTCACAACGCAGTGGCGTATGCGTACATTATCATTGACAGAAGAATATTGTTGAGAAAGATACTTATTTGGGTAAAGATGCGGTCAATCACTTTGTAACCACGCTAGAAGCGTCATGGGCACGAATCAAGAAGGGGTTAGCATCCTATGAACTTCACATGTCCCAGCAACAGCAGGCACTATTTGAGACAAAAACAACCTGTGAACTCTGTGATGTACCTTTTAACGGAGAAGATGTAATCAAAGTCCGTCATCACGACCACACAGTAAGATTCCACAATTATCAAGCAGGTTACTGTGATAGATGTAATTTGCAATGTATAAATTCATACAAGTTCCTATACACATTTTCACACAACGCTTCCTATGATTTAGGAGTAATCCTAAACGAGATGAGAGATAGACAAGGGAGTGAAATAGATATATTAGCTAAGGATGGATTTAAATTTATGAAAGTTGATGTGAACAACTTAAGATTTTTGGATAGTTTAGCCCTTCTCAACGGCTCGCTAGGAAGAATAGCCAAGGATCATATTGATAGTGGGAAACCTACCACATTCACTTTGGCTATGTTAAAAGGGGTAAATAAAGCGGCCATCCCAAAACTACTCAAGGGTAAACAATCATTCTGCTATGATTATTTATCCTCTATGTCTGTGTTAGATGAACCACAACTCCCTTCTCGTGATAAGTTTTACAATACACTAAAAGACGAAGAGTTGTCAGAAACAGATTATAAACAAGCCTTAGAAATTTTTGATTTGGCTAAATGTCGCAACATAGGGGAGTATCTGCTCCTTTACCTCAAAGTGGACACAGGATTGCTAGCCGATGTGTTCACAGTCTGGCGAGATACCATGCTTGCTCTCTACAAATTAGACATTTCACACTACATTTCTTTACCCTCATTTGCTTGGGATGCATTCTTGCTTAAATCGAAAGTTCAACTTGATGTTGTGTCAGACCCATTGTTATATGATTTACTTCGTCGGAATCTCCGAGGTGGGTTCACCAGTGTGACGAGACAGTACACGAATGTGGAGAACAGGCACACAGGCTTAGATCTAGGGGAAGATAGTAGCTACATCATTTACTTAGATTTTAATAGTCTTTACGGGGCGTGTATGACTGAACTGCTCCCTCGTGGTGGGATTCGGAAACTGACACACAATGAGCGTGACGTGCTGCTAGAGCAAGGCTTGGAGAATATCCCATGTGATGGGTCCAAGGGATATTGGGTGTTGTGTGATACACTGCAGGTCCGACAGGAGGTAGCTAGGTATACAGATGAACTGCCCCTAGTTCTTTCACATACATGCATTACTGAGGAACACATTTCACTCTACAGTAAGAATATTCTTACAGAAGAAAGTCGTGGGCTGCCTAAAAACAACACTAAATTAATTGCTTCTCATCTTCCTCAGAATGACTACCTCGTTAGTCTGGACTTGTTACAGTTGCTCATGCGCATTGGATTAGAAGTAGCTAAAGTTCACGACATCTACGAATTCGAGCAGGAGAGTTACCTTAAAGACTTCATTGAAACCAATGTTCGTGAACGTGCCAGTACCAAATGCGCGATAAAAAAAGGCTTTCAAACTCGTATCACTCTATATATGGAAAGAGTCTCACAGATGTATCTAAATATGGGAACAAGCACTATTTGGTCACAGATCGTAGTCATTTCCTGAAACATGCTCGTAACCCATTCTTCAAGCGGAGTCTTTTGTTAAGTAAGGATCGTGTGATGTGTACTATCAAGCAGAAGTCTCTCCTAGTCAACACTCCTACCTATCTGGGTTATCATATACTTCAAATTGCTAAGAGGCGACTCTATGAGTTCTGGTATGATGTTGTCAAACCCGCGTATGGGGATAAAGCGAGTCTGTTATATACAGACACAGACTCTTTCATCATTAAACTGGACTGTCAGGATGTGTTTGAAGAGTTGAATAAGTCTCCTCTCTTCGACTATATGGATTTTAGTAATTTTAATGACACACATCCATCCTACTCTAAAGCGCGAGAAGGTGAACTAGGATTGCTCAAGTCTGAAATAGGCTCTAAGATTATTAACCAGTTAATTGCTCTCAGACCTAAAACATATTCGTTCACCACACATGATGGGGAGCACACTTGTAAGTGTAAGGGTGTACCTTACCATCTACAAGAGAAACTCTCACATGACTCATTTCAACACACTCTTGAAACAAACACTTCAATCAGGTATGTGTCGAGATCTATACGCAACGTGCAAGGAAAGATTTGTACATGTCGCAGTACCTGCAGAGGATTGTCAGCATTTGACGATAAACGCTACATTTTAAGCCCCACACAGTCCCTAGCGTATGGTCATCCTGATATTCCCAATAACAATGATGATGAGATGGATGTAGAAGTGAGAGAGGAGGAGGAGGAGGAGATGGAAGAAGAAGTGTTATGGAGGAGGAGGAAGTAGAGCAAGCACAGAGACTCTACCCAATATTCCATCCCTGGAGCAAACGCGATGCAACAGCTCAGAAACTATTCAACCCTCGCTAGATTTTATGTTGTACAATTGTTAGGTAGTATTAAGATGGATGTCTCATATGACTAGAACTTTGTATACTAAATGAATAGGATGTTTAATATTATTGTTTGTGAACTGTAAGAACTATGATTAGTTTTAAAATAGGATGTTTAATATTATTGTTTGTGAACTGTAAGAACTATGTTTAGTTTTAAAAATGATGTTGCTGTACATAAAAAATGTGAATAAACACCTGTAAATGACTATGTTTGTATAAATACCACCTCAGTTCCGTAGTTTTTAGCAGTCTTAACGAAGCATTAATCATGGATAGTTCCTATGATATAATCCATGTGGTACATCTAGATATTTTCAGAGAACCATCTCGTGTTATTATTGCTGGTTATTCAAACAGCGGAAAATCCTACTTGTGCAGTAAACTTGTAAGGAAGTATCACCACAAGCTCTCCTCAATAATTATATGCGGAGGAGGTTACTCTGAATTACGATCAGATCCACAAATTAAAAGGAAGCTGATCGAGCATTCAACCATTATTGATCCTGTGGAAGAGCGAGTAGATAATGACTCGCATATCTTAGTAATCTACGACGACCTTTTTACTGAGTCTGCGAATTCAAAAATCGTATCAGACATGTTTACTAGGGGCAGACATTTCACGGTTTCCGTCATATTGATTACTCAAAATATATTTTTTCCTGGTAAATATTTTAGGAATATTAGTTTAAATGCTTCTCATTTCATATTGGTTAAATCACGAGACCTGTCACAAATTGAAACACTCGGACGACAAATATTTGGGAAAGTGGATTCAAAGAAATTTGTAGAGTTATATAAGCAAGTTATTAGCCATCCCTACGGCTATTTGCTAGTAGATCTGGGCTCGAACACTCCATCTACGATAACATTACGCGGTAATATTGTTCACGAACCGCCCTATGAGATAGTTTACCAATGGTAAGCAAGAAAGATGTACTGGAACGAGTATATAACGATCCCTCATCTAGCGGAGGGCTTGGAGGGGTACAGAGATTGTATAAGGCCGCCAAATTAATTAACTCTAGTATAACTCTAGCCGATGTAAAGGACTATCTGAAAAGCTCTGACTCCTATACGTTGCATTATTTACAACCGCATAAATTCCCTCGGCGTCGGGTGTTAAGCCCTAAACCACGACTATTTCAAGCTATAGACTTGGCCGAGATGAGTTTATTGGACAAACATAATGACGGAGTGAAATATTTACTCGTATGCGTAGATATTTTCTCCAGGTACGCCCAAGTAGTACCCTTACGCGCCAAGGATGGGAAAAGCACCACTAATGCTCTAGCTTAAATTCTAGATTCACCTCATTCTCAGGGAGTGCGCAAAATTAATTCTGATCGAGATGGAGAATTTTATAACGCCGCTATGAAAAAAATGTTGGCAGCAAGGAAAGTACGGTTATATAGTGTATTTTCTCAGGAGACTAAAGCTTCAATCGCTGAGCGGTTCATACGTACTTTAAAAGGTAAACTTTACAAGTTTATGACGGCGCGCAACACTTTAAAATACATGCAGGCTCTACCAGATATTGTGAAAACATATAATTTAACCCCACACAGAGGATTGAAGGGGAAGACACCTGCGGAGGTGCACGCTCTATCCTCGCCCAGCGAACACGCCAAACAATTTGATTTAATGTATAAAAGTCCGAGCAAATCAAAGAGAGCTGTCATTCATCGATTGAGTGTTGGTGATACAGTACGCATCACTCTATCTGATCGCATTTCCAAGTTTAAGAAAGGGTTTAAGCAGCAGAACACCCGAGAGATCTTTACAGTTACACGTATTGATCGGAGACAACACATCCCTTTATACTTTCTAAAAGATCTGAATGGGGAAGAAATTGATGGTAGCTTCTATAAACAAGAATTAACACCAACACATTTGCCTCAAACTTTTAATATTGAGAAGGTATTGGGACAACGCAGAGTCTCTGGCAAACTCCAGTATAAAGTTCGGTGCGCAGGTTATGATCGATCATTCGATCAATGGATTGATGCTGCTGAGATATTACATTTATAATGAAGAAGCCCTTAGTTTATAAATACAAGGAATTGATCCAACTATTATCAAAACTTCAGTATTCCTCGAGAAAGCAGTCGATTGAAAAATTGAAGAAACCACATATAAATTGTTTATCAGAAATTTTTAATAACTTTTTAAAAAAAAAAAAATTGCCCGTGCCTGACAAGGTCGTTAAAAAGTTGAACAAAATATAAATTGTTTATTCGGTCACTAGCCTGTAAGAAACCTTCTGTGTCAACTAAGAAACAGATATTAACCAGCAAACGAGGAGGCAGTATTTTATCCATTATTTTACCAATAGCAGCTAGTTTAATTACACGGTTGTTCAGTAAGTAAAATGAAAGCCTTTTATCTCGTACCGCGTAAAATAGTGGACAACCGGAAAGCTGCACACAGCCCTGCTTACCCCACTGTGAAAGCGGTTGCTCGTCATCTTACTGTCAAACCACCTCCTCCTCCTCCTCAGTTGCATACCAACCCTTCCATAAAACATTTAATAGATTTGAAGTTGAAAGTGAGAGATCACGAATATGCGAGATCCTTGCTAAACCATTATGATGCTACCGGAATCGTTCGTTGGGATCTGAATGGAAATGTATTGGCTCCAGTATCTGGCATACATATAATTAATGACATTATACATAAAATGACTGTGCTTAAATCTGTTTTTTTACCGGATAAACTCCCCATTGCTCAACTGTTTTTCACACTAACATCTACATCGCGAGATTTATTCAGTAATACTACGGCAAGCAGTCAAGTGTATGAACCTCCATCTGTTAAGAGAAAGGCAACTGTCAAGATTGATCCTCACAGTAAAAGGAAAGCTTCCTGGATCGTATATTAACAGGTGAGTGTATATAAATGAGCGTGTAATGTGTAGCTGGCTTTACTAGGCAAAAAGCAGTCTAAGGAGACAGAGCGATGGACACTCACGTGATATACGCCACCAGCGTATCAGATACGCATTTATTCCCCAATAACATCCCCGCATCTTTCCAAAATCGATTGTTTAACCAGCTAGAATTAGATCCCAGGAGGAGTTATGAAATCTGTCTACAAAAATTACTCCTCCCCACTTCACATTACGTTATTAAGCGTGATAATCCCGAGGCATATATACGTGTAGGCGTTACGTATGAGAAAGTGAGTGAGGGGAAATACATGCATTCAAAGCATTTATTATCATCTGATGTTTTAGCCGGAACTATAAAAGAAATTAATACCACGATTAATACAGAAATAGAGGCCATATTTTCAAGTAATGCTAAACTGAGTTTTTTAGGA
The DNA here is from genome assembly GCF_040958095.1 of Procambarus clarkii. Taxonomy (NCBI): domain Eukaryota; kingdom Metazoa; phylum Arthropoda; class Malacostraca; order Decapoda; family Cambaridae; genus Procambarus; species Procambarus clarkii. Next base: position 198,275 of record NW_027189253.1, read on the forward strand.
AAGTCATTAAAACAATTTTCAGCTAAATATGGAACGCATTTTATTAAATATGATTCTTCCTCCAATCGAAACAAGTTCACTACTGTGATTAGTGATGAGAATATTAGCTCTGCAACGGGGCATAAAAACATCAGTAGAGTTACATTATCATTTGGAACAGCTTTTGGGAAAGTGTTGGGCGTAGTTCCGGAAATTGAATATGACATATTCGCAAAACGTCAGTACGCCTCGAGTGTAGTTAACACATGTCTATTCCCGCCAATGCCTAGTGGAGGAGTTGATATTCTGTGTGTTTATTGCGATAGAATCTCTTCTACTAGATATGGAAACCAGTCTATAAATATTTTGGATGTAATCTCCCTAAATGGAAGTGATAACAGCAACAATAAAAAACTATATGTGCGTCTTAACACTAACATGATAGATAGCGTCAGCATCACTATTAGGGATCAAGATGGTAACCCAATACATTTCGATGAACGTGGGTGCACCATAGCAGTCTTGCATGTACGCCCCGTTGCAGGAGGTATATAACACCAACGCTTTCCCGCCACTCCTCATTCGTCTGAAACAAGCGGAGAAATGCGTGTCCACTTTATTCCCCCCTCTGTTGAGGAATTATACATTCTGTTAACCCCTCCTAGAGGTGGTGGGACTGATGATATACGGATTTTCAACAGCAGTAGACGTTATACGCGAGGAGGAGGAATATTTTCCTTTTTAAGCGGGATAGCGCGTCGAGTAGCACCCTTTATCATGAGGACTCTGGCCCCGGCTGCGCTTAGCTTGGGGCAGAACGTACTAGACGACATTAATAATGACAAACAAACTTTCAAACAATCTCTTAAGAAACGCGGAATTGAAACATTGAAAGGAGTAGGGAAGCAAATGATAGGCGGAAGAGTGCAGAAAAAGAATAAACAAACAAAAACATTAGTAAACATCAAACGTTTTACTAAAGCGAAATATAATGATGTGCTGTCATAACTTCTTCTCACTCGGTTGGTGTTGTCTAAAGCGTGAACATGGCCGGATATAACGCTCTGGGCCTCCAGGTGCCATTAGAACACTATACAGCTGCTGTTAGTGAAGCCTTTCCTAAAGTATTTTCCCCTCGATTGGTAGAATCAACAATTGCCAGCAGACAAACGGTGGATGTATTACCTGTGAATTCTGGGGTCAATAATAAGTTTACAGACACTTATCTGGAATTCATCATCAAGGGAGTGAATGGTCAACTGGTGGATTTATCATCTATAGCTTTGGAGTTGACTATTGATCTAACCGAAGAAGATGGAATAACGCCTTTAGGAGATGGTAAAAACGCATCGTTGGTGAATGGATTATCGCAAACTCTATTCAAATCCGCTATTGTGTATTTAAACGAAACAGTAGTTGAAACCAGCTCATTATTCTCATTCTGGTCATACGTAAAGTTATTATCTACGATTTCTGGGTGTAAGGCTAACCGCTATGATAAACTGTCACAGTTTTTTAACCGAGTTGATCCTGGTAAAATTGAAGCTGGTTATTTCACTAATGCCTCGGCTAGTGAGAAGCAACGGATGACTGATATGAAAACGAGTGGCGTGAATACATGTTTTAAACTAATGCTGGATGTCACATCCGTTAGTGAATACGTTTTGGATAATGTGGACATCAGGGTGAGGCTCGAACTTCAACCTGATAAGTGGCTTATACTCAGCGATAATGAACATGCTAATTTTAAATATAATATCAAGTCTACACGACTATGGGTGGATCGGGTATTGCCATACCCTGAAGGATTAGTAGCAGTTAATAAAGCCATGGTGCAGAACAACTCTCCTATTACGTATACTTTTAATAAAACTTTATACAAAACGTATATATTGGGCACAGGTCAGCGCTCTATAACAATGGACCAGCCGTGGGGGACTGTTATACCAGAACATTTATATATGATCATCTTTGATATGGAGGCTGTGTCTGGTGCGTATAATCGCATCCCGCTTTATTTGGAAAACTGCGAGCTTAGTAAAGTATTAATATCGCAGAATAGCAGTAATATTGTCAATATTGGGTGTGACTTCCCTCATAACTGCGCCAAGTTGTATTACACAGCATTACAAGTCTTAGGCTTCGATAAAGACAATATATTATCTTATGACACATATGTGAATGGTGGAACCATACTGGCCTTTAATTTACAACCCGAGGATATCGATGACACCATACCGATTGAAAAAAGTGGTAATCTGAGGATCGCTTTGGAATTTAAACGCTGAGTAGCTAAGAAATAAAGTCATTCTAGTTTACGGGTCTACAACAGGTGTGATCAGCATTAACGCGGATCGTCGCGTTATTTGCGATACGCGAGGATAAAATACTAATATGAATTGTTTGGAAATAAATGAGGCTATCAGAAGTAATTTAGGTGATAAGGTGGACTATCTAGGATGTTTCCTAGCTGATGACGTACGGAAAATACTGACAAAAATACATAAAAAAAGACCTGTGGTGTTCATAATGAACACTCTGGACTCGGGTTCTCGTAATAAAATGGGTCATTGGATAACATTCTATGTAAATAAGGATGAAGGTAGAAGCGAGATAGTTATACTAGACAGCTATGCCAATCCTGCAATAGGATCTTATTCAAGATATTTCGAAGAGTTTATGTCTTACTTCCAAGATTATACCCTATATATTATGAAGAAAAGGATTCAATCCTTGAATAGTTACTTCTGTGGGAATTACGCCGTTTATTTTGCATATCATTTTTGCAGACTAGGCTTAGAGGCCGCCCTGCTTCACTTTGATGAAGCGTTTAAATATGGTCATTTTCGCAAGAATGATGAAAAAGTGTTGAAATTCAATTACGCTCAGATGAAAATGCCTGTGTGTCAGCAAACATTCTGCTTAAACGGCAGTGATGCTGAGTGTGAAACGCTGTGTGACGAAGTTGGCTAGGATGATAGTGCGGTGAGTAATACTTTATGTTAGGATTGAATGATGAACATAATAATGTCTGTATTTATGTTTACAACATTGACAACAACAAAACTTATAACCTTTTCCCCTTTCTACAGATTGACTGATTGACTAGCGTGTCGGGAAGGATCGATGGACTGAATGAAAGCCTTTCTACATCTGTCTGCTAGCTAAACCACCAAGAAGAAGTCTTAATATTATTATTATTATTATCGTTGTAAATCGCTTAAGTGTTTAATAAAGAAATAAATTTATATAATGTGTTTACTTTTCCCTCGTTATTGCTCTCACCATGTTGATCACGTTGCGATATAGCTTACACATACTAAAAGAGAATGCACGGAACAATGGTTGATGGTATGGGAGCGGGTGGAGATGAGGGGTGTGAGTGATTGATGGCTGACAGGTGTGGGTCTGTCGTATGTACCTCACCCCTCCTTACCGGAATCCACAGTGTATGGGGAGTCGCCGTGGGGCGAACATCGCCACTCTGAAGACAACGAAAACCCTTTAGACAAATGGCCCCCACTTCCGCAGGAGAGTGTGCTCTCGCTCTCTTACCCCTCAACACTTACGACTTCCTGTAGGAGGAAGCTAATGGACCTCCTGGCGTTCCTCTCAGGTATGGGGGTTCTCCTCTCCCTCCCCCCTCCCCAAACAACATAACCATTATGTTGGATCCCCTCTCATCCTCTACTCACGATCATCAAACTATTTTCATCATCATCATCATCACACAGGATTAAGTCTATGACAATCTCCTTCCTCATATTCCACTCCTATCCTTGTATTTTCATACGTCTTCCCAGAAATTCCCTTTGGGTCTAGAGCGAGGGGCTGCACCTGCTCACCCGCCACTCAAGGCTGCCTCCGACACGCGCCAAACTTCCGGGAAATTCCCCTCCCAAACCCTCTGCGATGGTAACGACGCGCTGCGACGACGACCGCGCGCACCACCTGCCAACAACATAACTTACTCTCTTTCAGGACCACTTACCATAACACAGGACGCTCATACGCGTCCGAAACGCGCCAAACTTCCGGGAAAATCCCCCAAAAACCCTTGCGACTACACCCCTGCACACCACCTGTCGGGTGGCACTCACCTGAGTGCCACCTGGCAGCTGGTGCACGCGGTCGTAGTCGTATATTTCACTACTACCTGGCTCTTAAATAATTTAGCGGGTCTTATTCCGGGAAACATTGGATCAAGAACTTACCCAAAACGCTATGCCTGCTACTGGCTGTACAAGAATGTAAGAACTCTTGAATATATAAATAAATAAAAATAAATAAAAACAGTGGACCACTATTCAATGGATAAGATTTCGTCAACAATGTTGAGCATATTGGATTCAAACACCGCTCTTTGATGTCACTACATCCTCAAGCAAATGGAGAAGTTGAGAGATTCATGCAACCCTCTCATGAAAGCGGTACGCTGTGCTCATGCCGAGGGACGATCCTGGAAACAAGCTATGTATGCTTTTCTCAGGAACTATCGTGCAACACCGCATGGAACACTGGGTAAGTCGCCTGGTGAACTCTTATTTGTACGTCCTATGAGGATCACACTACCCGTCATGCCAGCTGAGGTAACGGATAAACGTCTCAAGTATGCACTAGCCAAAGGCAAAATGAAAATTCCTCATGATCAACGTGCAAATGAACAATTCTTTAAGGTAGGAGACACCATTCTTGTTAAAAAAAAGGGAAAGCTAGATATGCCATGAGATACAAAACCATATAAAATGACTAGTGTAAAAGGGACTATGGTAACAGTGAGTAATAGCGATCATAGTATAACACATAATATGTTAAAGTGATTCCAACTAGTGTAGAAAATTATGAAGTGCAAAGTCGAACAAACGATAAAGGAAAAATGGTTTATAACTCAACAAACAATTCATCAAGGGAGATTCTTGTGTTAAAGGACTCTCGCCCTAAACGTAATTGTAAACGCCCTCAGCGATTTGATGATTAATTGTGTTCCTATGTAATGCAAAGTATTTGATTTATTATGCTAAATTAAATTGAATATTGCAGATCTCTCATTTAATATTTTGTAACATTGTAATACAGTTTTTGTCATATTTGTTTAACACTGCAATTATGTTTTAAACATTGAAATACTGTGTGGTAAAGTTTAATTTGTATAGCTTCTTTGTTTGCTTATTTAATAATAAAATCTATGCAACATATTTTGATATGTTAATTACTTACTTTGTGTCAATATCTTTGCTTTGTGCTACAAGCATGATGGACATCCTGCATTCATTCCTTTAAAAGAAAAGGAGAGATTTCATGTTCATGGCAAACGGCACCATCCGTTTGTAAGCACTGCATTTCATACACCAGCAGTAAATAAACAACAGGGAGTGTGCACGACGCCGTCCACGATTGGAGGTGGCTAGTCATGTATCATATTAAATATTTAAGTCAGTAACAAAGCAATGGCTTTACATCAACCCTACAACCAAGGCCATCCACAGCAACACAGAACACCACACTTACCTTCTCCCTCCAACTCTTCCTTCTTCCATGTCACTCTCTCTACTTGTTCAGCCCCCCCCCTTCTCTAAGAACAAGCATTATTCCCTTCCAGAAAACACAAAATATAACCGTAAAGATATTTTTTCAGTTGTTACTTGATTAAAATGTTCATATGATGTAAAAGCAATGTTTTAACAACATTGTGGTTACAGGGCTGGTATAATGTAGCAGGAACATTGCAACAGCATTTTGGTTACAACGAAACCCATTCCAATTCACTGTCTTTTCACACACCTCCAAATTCACGTCACGTCTTACAGACAGCCCTTTTCTCATGTTCATGTCTGCATAATCAACCCTTCCCAAGTAACATCTTAATACTGCATAATTTGCTTTATAGAAGCCTGGTAAAATTACAATGTTTTCACTAGTGCAACTTTCCCATGTTAAGTTAAATCTAATTTCCTTATTGTCTTTGTTCCATAACATGCTCTCTATTTCTCAGTCATTTACTAGTGTCTTCCTGTTAGCTAGAACTAATTCTAATATATTGTTTTTCTATGTTGGGTGCATAACTTTTAATTAATTAATTCATTGTGTTGGGGAACAAGCAGCCAGAGTGTGTTCATACACGTTAGGTTCATATCGAATATGCCTCCCTCCTCAGGTCGAATTACTGACCCCACCCTGAATGCAACTCCACTTCAAGGTGATGTACTCGAACATAGATGGGATTACAAGCAAGACAAGCAAACGTAGGGAAAGAGCACAAGAAGTGGACCCAGATGTAATTGAACTCACGGAAACAAAACTCTCAGGGATCATAACGAATGCTGCATTTCCCCAAAACTACATTGTAATAAGAAAAGAGAGGAAAGGTAGGGGATGAGGCAGAGTGGCTCTACTGATGAGAAAGGAATGAAATTTCGAGGTGATGGTCATTCTGTGCTGCGAAAGATTCAGAGACTTCATAACAGACACCATGATGATGGGAGGACCAAGCATAGTAGTAGCAGTGAGATATAACCACCAACAAATGACAGAAGACCCCAGGCAAGAGTATGTCAGAAACAGGGCAGTTAACACTATAATTGAGAGAGCAGCCGCTGCTGCCTGTTGAAATCGATCCTATCCTAGCAAACACAAAACTTTGTAGAAACCTCCAAGAGGTTGGGGGAATGACTTGTAATAAAAATGGTGCAGAAAGCATTTAGGCAACGTTTAATTCAAATATGTTACAAATATTTATTCATATAAGTTTCATAATATATGTTTTTTCTAAAACTATTTTATTACTAATGTATTACAAATATTTGTTACATAATTAAATAAAGAAATTATTGTGTTCTGGTAAAGTCCCTTAATAAATTGTGAATGATATTTAATGGCTTTATACAACACTCAAAAAACATTTAGCTATTCTATGATCAGATAAAATTAGTTTTAATAATTTTGCTAAAAATCACACCAATTTGACTTCTTATGTATGTGAGATTTTTTCTTTGACGTAATCAAAAGAATTGATTCCTATTGATTTTACGTTAATCGTAACTACCTCACAAGACAGGCAGACCTTAAACAGCAATAACTGCCACAGGCAGATGTTTTAACTTAAAGCCTAAGATTATAGGACAAGCGGGAGTAAACCGCCAGGCGCCACCACACGGGTGGAACCTGTCACTTAGGTCGTTGGCTCCTCCTAGTTAAAAACTAATAGAGAGTATCCGACGGATTCTCACACCAAATTTTTAAATTTGATGTGTGGTGCTGCACAATGGACTCTAGCTTTAGATACAGACTTAACTGACATAATCAGGCAAAGCGTTGCAGAACATGAAATGTGGGACAATAATCTTGGAAGGTTTGACTTAAACGACCATCTTCTAGAAACATAACAATTTATTCAACAAAACTATAACTACTACAACATCGACTTTACGTTACTTTACTGTCACCCCAGTGGCACATGCAAGAACAGCTATTCAACAGCCTGATGGACCCACTGTATCCTTTTCCGTCGTCGAGCACTGAATAATGACACTAACTGAATAAAGTGGTGCCCATTGGTGACGCAAGCTTACAATCAATATTGTCACTGCTTCACGGTGAACAAATATTATAATCACAAAACTTGACTGGTGCTCGCTAAGGCGGGTGATCCAAGAATGATTACCCCCTATAAAAGTCTTATGTTAACACTTGTCTCTCAGGACAACAACAACAAAAGTTACACTAATTGAATTTAACAATTACGTTAACACACTCGTGTCTCAACGACACTTAAATGGCAGCCATAACTCGTAAATCAAATAATTACATCATACTTGAAAGTCAAGCATTCGGTGAGCAATTCCCAATTAATTACTGAAAACAACAGTCTATTAATTCAAACAAGTATTGACAAAGCCTACTGTCAACCAACTGACAGGTCTCTTCCAGTCTTACGACAAGATTACCTTAACGAGGGTTCGACTACTGTACCACACAAGGCCACAAGACACCCTGTGTATACAACAACATCAACAAATATGTAAATTCACTAAGTGGAGGGTGCTAATTCTCCTTAATTGATTCCTGGCTTCGTCGCCAGAGGCTGCAGACGTAGGGTTTGAGCTGTCAGTCATCGTTTGCCGTTGCTGAGTGGTGGTTTGCTGTGAGAGGTGTGGAGCGCCCACTTGTCGGGGCTCCGCCTGGCGGTATGGAGGTGACTGGTGGTAGCCGTATTCGACGGGTGAATTCTGTATGGCTGGATTTTCTGCTGCTGTGTACTGGCCCATTGTGGAGATTCCTCTCCGGGACGTGCTCCGTATCGATGTCTCCGATCTCCTGGGACTAGAGAAGATATTGCCTACCCGTGTTGCGGTGTTGTTTGCCACGTCACCTGTTTACCAGGAGTTTGTGGCTCGCTGGGATGCACGCTTGCTTCCTCTTCCGGATTCGGCTGTGTCTGAGGAGATCTCGGATCCCTGGAGGCCCTTGACATTTGTGAGTGTTCACGGCGTGCCGGTGACCCTTCCCGAGGCGGACCTCATGTCGTTGTTTACGCGGTTTGGTGCGGTGGTGAAGCACCGATTCAACACTTTGAGTGCGGGCCGGCTGGGTGCACGCACGCTCGTCATGCGGATCACGAGCCCTATTCCTTCCTGGGTTTCGTTTCCTGGGCTCTCTATGCGAATCTTTTTTTAACCTCTAAAAGAGGTTTAATCTTTTATTAACAATATCTTTCAGGACCCTTTCCTCCGTTTTATGAGCTGTGGAAAAGAAGTTCCTGTAAAATAGTCTAATAGGGGGTATAGGTGTTGTGTTGGTTGTCTATTCAGAGGTTGCATGGCGTTTCACTTTCCTTCTTATGATGTCTTCGATGAAACCATTGGAGAAGCCGTTGTTGACTAGGACCTGCCTTACCCTACTGAGTTCTTCATCGACTTGCTTCCATTCTGAGCTGTGGCTGAGAGCACGGTTGACATAAGCGTTAACAACACTCCTCTTGTACCTGTCTGGGCAGTCGCTGTTGGCATTTAGGCACATTCCTATGTTCGTTTCCTTAGTGTAGACTGCAGTGTGGAAACCTCCGCTCTTTTCCATGACTGTTACATCTAGAAAGGGCAGCTTCCCATCCTTTTCCATCTCGTAAGTGAAACGCAGCACGGAACTCTGCTCAAATGAACTCTGCTCACGGAACTCTGCTTCAGCTCCTGCAGATGTCTGACATCAGGTACCTGTGTAAAAATGTCGTCAACATACCTACAGTATATGGCCGGTTTCAAGTTCATTTCGACTAAGACTTTTTGCTCGATGGTACCCATGTAGAAGTTTGCAAACAGGACACCTAGGGGGGAACCCATGGCGACCCCATCTACTTGCTTATACATGTGCCCATCCAGGCTCAAGAAGGGTGCCTCTTTAGTACAAGCTTGGAGTAGTTTCCTCAGAATGTTCTCTGGTATGTCAAGAGGAGTGCAGGCCGGATCACGATACACTCTGCCGGCTATCATCCCGATTGTCTCGTCCACAGGTACGTTGGTGAACAGGGATTCTACGTCCAACGAGGCTCTTATCCCTGTGGCCCGTGTGCCCCGCAGTAAGTCAACAAATTCCTTTGGAGACTTCAGGCTGAAGGTGCAAGGGACATAAGGAGTCAGCAGGCCGTTGAGTCGCTTCGCCAGTCTGTACGTGGGTGTGGGTATCTGGCTAATGATTGGCCGGAGTGGGTTTCCAGACTTGTGTGTCTTGACATTTCCATACGCATATCCAGGTTTATATTCCCCAGGGGGAATATAAATATAAACTCGTTGGAAGAAGTGGTTAGAGGTGTTTGTTTGGGTTTAAACTGTTAGTAGATAGAGGTATGGGAATTAATTTGGAGCTTTTTAATTAAATTAAATAAGATTTAATTTAATTAAATCAGCTTTTCGAAAATCTGGCACTTTAACAGAATTTTCTCCTACAGGTCTATTCCATTCTATGCTAAATCTGATAACTTTGTGATCACTGTTCCCTAGCTCACTCCCTATTTCGATGTCATTAATTTGTGTTTCCCTGTTAGTTAACACTAAATCTAAAATATTATTTTTCTGCGTTGGTTCCTTAATGTGTTGCGTAAGAAAGCAATCGTCAATTAATTCTAGAAAATCTTCTGCTTCACTATTCCCTGTTTTGTTCACCCAGTTTATTCCACTAAAATTAAAGTCACCCATGACATAAATACTGTTAGATCTAGATGCTCTAGATATTTCATCTAATAGATGCTTTGCTTCAATTCTGTCTAAATTTGGTGGCCTATATATAACTCCTATTATAATATTATTTGCTTTTTCGTTTAATTCTATCCAAATAGTTTCTGTGTGTGGCTCAGTTTTGATTCCCTCTTTGAGACTACATTTCAAATTGTCCCTAACATATATGGCTACTCCCCCTCCTCGTCTAATATATCTATCTGTGTGAAATAGTTTAAATCCATTTATCTGATATTCAGCTAATAGTTCTCTATTTTCTACGTTCATCCACGTTTCGGTAAGTGCAATAATATCTATTTTTCCTGTGCAGACAAGAGCATTTAATTCATTAATTTTATTTCATAGACTTCTACTGTTAGTGTAATATATCCTAAGTGAATTGTTATTTTGAGGCCCTTTTCTTTCCCTGATCATTCTGCCAATTTGTTTCTCCCACGAACACATACTTTTATTACCTCCTTCCTCCAAATCAATTCCCATACCACTATCTACTAACAGTTTAAACCCAAACAAACACCTCTAACCACTGGTTCCAACGAGTTCGCAACAGCAACAACCCCAGCCCTCGATAGATGCACCCCATCACGAGCATACATTTCATTTCTTCCATAGAAGCGTTCCCAGTTGTCTATCAAAGATATTGCATTTGATTTGCAATATCTTTCCAGCCGGCAATTGGCACTAAGTGCCCTCGACATCCATTCATTTCCCACTCCCTTTCTTGGAAGAATGCCACATATGATCGGGATTCCTCCCTTGCTCCTAACTAATTCAATGGCTGTCCTAAATCTCTGTATTAGTTCCTCACTCCTAACTCGCCCAACATCATTACCCCCTTATTATAGACTGTGGGTTGGTTGGTGTTGTCGTCGTTCATCCTTCTCTATGGACAACCCAACCCACAACTCGGCAGAGTGCTTATACTAGGAGATCACCCTTGGCGCTTCTGGCTCTTGGAGAGGGGCTCAACGTCACACGTTTAGGGGATGCGGCTCCAACACTTAGCCTCGTTGTCACGTGCACACACCCACTCGAGCCGCTGTGACTCCCCACTCTCTCCTTATGAGATATGATCTCCTCAATCCCCTATGACTTACTAGTATTACCTCCTACCCTGTCCACGGCAGTGGTTCTTGGTTCTTTCTCTCTCTCTCTCTCCTTCTTTACTACCTCCTGGGAAGCCTCACTAGGACAAGGGCAAACACCAGCAAATTGTGACACATTTACTGGACAAAGCACATACACGATACATACACACATATAATAATAATGAATCCTATACTCTATAATATTACAATCAGGTTGCACTCCAACACCATCAGAACTCTATTATCAGCTTATCAAGTGGTATCCTATCTCCTGGTTCACCACCTGATACTATCAACCTCCTCAAGTTGATCAAGCCTACATACACTGTTGCACCATCAGCAAGATAACATATATATATAGAAAATCAGCATTTGAATGCAATAACATATACCAGTACAAATGTTCATTGATACTTCAGTATAAAAAACTCCTTGACATAAGAATGCCAACAGTCACTCACCTCTCACTGCGTCTTGCACGCTAATGACAACCAAACACTATCAACTCCCTATAAGTAATCCACCAGAACTTCCCCTTCCACCTCTGGAAGTTCACTACCCTAATATCCTTAGGTTCTTCCGGGCTTCACTACCAGGATCCTCTGCAGCTCCTCCAGGCTGCTATCATGAAGTTTCCTTGAGCAACTACGGTGCTTCACCCTTCTGCTAGGGTCCTCCACAGCTCTCTTGGCTGCTACACCATGAAGTTTCCCCTAACAACTATGGTGCTTCTCCACCTCTACAGAAGCACGTGACACTCCTCTTCACTGCTGTTTCTCCTCACAGCTCGAGGTCCTCTGCTCCACTACCTTGGAGTCTCATCAGCTACTTCATCTGCTGGCTTCGAAGTTCTCAGCAACTTCTTCCCCAAAAGACAAACCTGCAACCCATCGACACTCCAATAAAATGTTCCCCTTTAACACATAAACAAAAATAACCACACAATATGCTTGCCTCAAACCTCTATCTGTTCTCTACATACAGTGAGAGTGGACTCCCCCGTTTTGGGCGGGTCCATACTCCACCTCGCCTGGCGGCGGTCCTCACTCGCTGGGAGGGTCTTCCTCCGTCAAGAGCCAGGCTCCCTCAGTCGTCCGCCAGCGCTCAGAGGGGGCGGACGTCGCTCCGTGCTCCTCCCTCTTCACTCTCCTATTTCAGGCTTTCTGCCTTATTAAAACATGTCTAACTTATAAATAAACATTGCTACCGTCGCTGGGCACACGACCAACTACAAGTGATCACTATGATGTGGCGTATATCGTGCTTACCACAGATTAACTGATCGAGGGCGCTTTTCCTCTGACGGCGTCTGGTCAGGGCGCTCCACACAGCCCACGAAAATGCCTCTGAGTAGCTTATTAAACTCTGCTCGTCGACCAGGACTTGATACCACAACGTTCCCAGCTCGGTTCCACAGCTGGCACGTCTACACACTTCTCTTCTCTTCGAGATATATCACTAGGGGTTCCCTTCTGGCGGGAGCTCAAATGGAGCGCGGATTCCCCCTGCGATGTCTGGCACTCAAGTGAGGTCAAGGTCCTCCGGAAGCGAGCCTCACGCCTCCAGCAAAATGTCCACATCTCCTCGCCAGTCATTTATCTGTTTTCTTCTTCATTGCCCATGATCTCAAACTGTTATACATATCCAAGCAACTATTTTACATATGCGTTATCACTTCAGTATTCGCTAGACCTTCTAATAGGTCAGGCTTGACGAATAACTCTCAAGGAGGGAGACTCGTTTCTCCTGTAGGCTGAGATCATAACACTCCCCTCCCCTTATTTTTGAGAGTTATTCTAGTGGCTAGGCTCGAGATAACGCATCAGCCACTACATTGTCTCGCCCTCTTATGTGCGTTATCACCAGGTCATACTCTTGGAGCGATAAAAACCATCTGGTTATTCTCTGGTTTGCATGCTTCATTTTCTTCAGGAAAACTAGGGGATTATGGTCTGTATACACCGTCACTGGGTGTCCCCCCCCACTCACATACACTTCAAAATGTTTCAATGTCATCACCAGGGCCAAAGTCTCTTTCTCAACTGTACTGTACGACCTCTGGTGCTTAACGAACTTCTTCGAGAAGAAGGACACGGGGCGGTAAATTCCATCATTCTGCTGCGTCAGTACAGCTCCGGCCCCTATATCACTGGCATCTACAAATAACGTAAACGGCGCTTCAAAATCTGGCGACACTAGTACAGGTGCCTCAGTCAACAGTCTTTTGGTCTTCTCAAACGCTTCTTGTGCTGTTCCATTCCACTCCCACTTCTTGCTCTTTGATAGCAAACTCGTCATAGGAGCGGCTACGGTGCAGAAATTTTCACAGAACTTCCGGTAATACCCAATCATACCGAGGTATCTCAACAATTCTTTCTTACTCCTGGGCACCGGGAAGTTGTCAATGGCCTCCACCTTTGTTCTTACCGGAGCAACCTCGCCTTGCCCTACTATATATCCAAGGTACTCCAGGCGGGCTCTCCCGAACTCGCTTTTTGCCAAGTTGATCGTCATGTTGGCCTTCTCCAACCGATCGAACAAATCTAAAAGTCGATCCACGTGATCCTTCCAGGAATCAGCGAACACCACAATATCATCGATGTACACTGCACATCCAGTCGCGCCTTGTAATACCTGATTCATTACTCGTTGAAAACAACTACCACTATTCTTCATTCCGAACGGCACCACTTTATATTGGTACAAGCCGTCGGGTGTCACGAACGCTGAGATCCTCTTGGCCTCCTCAGACAGGGGAATCTGGTAGTATCCCTTCAACAGGTCTATCTTCGAGACATACCGTGCACTCCCAATCCGATCTATGCAATCGTCAATGCGCGGTATCGGAAACGAGTCAGCGACCGTGAGTGCATTCACTTTCCTATAATCGGTACAGAACCGGTACGTGCCGTCACTCTTCTTCACGAGGAGGCACGGCGAACTCCAGTCACTGTCGCTAACCTCTGCCAAGTCGTTATCTAGCAGATACTTCACTTCTGCTCTCATTGCAGCTGCTTTCTCCGGGTTAACTCTGTAAGGGTGCTGCTTGATGGGCTCAGCACTCCCTACATTCACTTCGTGCACCGTTCCGCGGTGTCTTCTAGGCACGTCCGTGAATAACGTCTTATTCCTCCGTAGGATCTCCACTAGCTCCTGTCGTTGGTCATCCTCCAAATGACCCAGACGCTCACCTATCTTGGCCAGGCTTTCTGTATTTGATATCTTCGCGCCATCGGCCTTCTCTAACTTACAGTTCTCCTCTTCTATCCCTTTTCCGTCTCCTCCACACAGCACCGTCGCCTGCAATGGGGTTTCCATCGGTTCTTCATCGCCTAGAGGCTTATCTCTGTCATAGTACCTCTTTATCATGTTCACGTGGCAAACCTGTGACTTCCTCGGACGATCTGGCATGTGGATTACATAATTCACATCCCCTAATGCCTTCTGGATGGTATATGGTCCACAAAATCTCGACTCGTATATACTTCCTTTTACCGGTAGCAGGACTAACACCTGATCTCCTTCTTGAAATTTCCTGCCCTTCGCCTTCCTGTCGTGGTACCTTACCATCTCTGCCTGGGATGTCCTCAAATTTTCCTTGGCCAAATCTCTGGCCCTAGAGAGTCGCTCTCTAAAGTCTTCACATATTTTCCCACGTCCACCTTAGGCCTATCCACGGTGAGCTGCTCCTTCAGCGCGCCCACTGGGCTCCTCACGGAGTGTCCTTACACCAGTTGAAATGGGGTGAATCCGAGTGATTCTACTACCGCATCCCTGATGGCGAACAACACGGATGGTAATGCCTCGTCCCAACTACTCCCTTCCTCAGCGCAGTATATCCTCAACAAGCTCTTTAGCGTTCCATGGAAACGCTCCAATGCTCCCTGCGACTAAGGGTGATACGGTGACGAGCGCACTTGCTCTACTCTCCATCCTTTCACAGTTTCCCTAAACAACTTCGACTGGAAGACACTCCCCTGGTCCGTCTGGATAACCTTGGGCATTCCTACCCACGCAATGTAGTTCTGTAGTCTATCCAGAACGGCTCTCGACGTCACTCTTCTCAGGGGGATTGCTTCAGGGAAACGGGTGGCCGTGCACATTATGGTCAGTAAGTACTCGTGGCCTTTTCTGGTCCTCGGCAACGGACCTACACAGTCTATCAAGACTCTCTCAAAAGGCTCGCCAAATGCCGGTATGGGCTTTAAGGGTGCCTTTGGTATAGCCGGAGCCGGCTTACCTGCACGTTGGCACGCCAAACATGTCCTACAATATTTCTTTACCTCCTTCCACACGTTCGGCCAGTAGAAGTGCTCCTGCACCTTATTTAAGGTCTTCTTCACCCCCAAGTGCCCTGCCATATCTACGGAGTGGGCTAGTTCTAACACAGCCGCCCTAAACTCCTTCGGCACTAACACTTGGTGCTTCTCCAACCATACCTTATCTGCGCCGGCTTTGTCCGGTCGCCATTTCCTCATTAGTACATCATCGTCCAAGTAGTAATACACGGGGGACTCCGGACACGAATTTCCCCCTTTTGCCTCCCTGATTAGATCTATAAACTCCTCTTTCTGAGCCCTAATCAGGTCCGCTCGGTTCACGCTGAACTTTTCAGGTAGGGTCATTTTCACTTCCTGTCTCCTCGAATCCTCATTCTTCTGAGCTCGATCTTCGTCGAACAGCCCAGACATGTCCATGTTGACCTCCTCCCTTGGTGGAGTCGACACTGCCATATCATCTCCAATGTCTTCCTCGGCGGCTACGTCCGACTCTGTCACTACACAGGCCGGGTATACGATGACTTGACTGTCCTCTGCCTCATTTTCAAGGATGCTGGCTAGATCTATCTTGTCCGGCGTTCCACTTGTACCGCGGTCCTTCTGGTTCACCTCCGGCACAGCTTTTACTATCAGCTCTGGCAGCACCTTGGACCCACACAAGTCGTTCCCCAGGATCACTTGGACTCCTGGAACAGGTATGTTGGGGCACACTCCCAACATCACCTCCGCCGACAAATAATCTGACTTCAACTGGACAGCACACACGGGCATGTCACTCTTAGACAACAACCCATGAACCTTTATCCTCCTACTGCCAGCTAACAGTCGATCATTTCTTATTAGGCCTCTCAGAATCAAGCTCTGATTGGCTCCAGTATCCCTGAGGATACTAACCTCCACCTCGGGTTGACCTTCTATGCGGACCCAACCTTTACTAATGAACGGCCTATACCGCTCGTTCATCAAATCTACCTTCTGTGGTTTGTCTTGTTGTACATCAACGTACTTCTTCCGGGGATCACATGTCGTCAGGGCCACGACTCTCTTGCCCTGCCGACAATCTCGCATCATGTGACCTGATCTGTTGCACTTGTAGCATCTCATTTGGGAGAAATCTCTCCTATACGCCCCCGAGTGGCTCTGACTCTGCCCACTCGTATTGGAGTTCCTCGGGCCAGATGTACTACTCATACTCTGTGGAGCTTCATTGGACTCTTGTCTCCTCTGCACATTTTTATTTTCCTGCTTACCTCCAGCAGGCGGACTCGGCAACTTTCCTTCCTGGGGCTTAAAACTAGCTGGTCTGCTTGTCTGCCCCCCAAAACTTCTTCCTCCCCAGACTCCACTGGGTCTGCTATTGCTGCGTCTCGCCTCGCTTCTTACTCTGTTCTCTCTTAAGCTCTTGTATGCTTCAGTAATCATATCCGCCCTATCTGCGGCATCTTTCACCTCCTTTATCCTTGCTTCTTGGATCTTGAACTTTGTTTCGGGATGCATCATCTCCAAGAACTTCTCCATGACCATCAGTTGCTTCAGGTCAGCGTAAGATCCAACTCCAGCAGCCTCAATCCACTTCTGGAATCGTCTTTCCAGATCCCTTGCTGTCTCAGCA
Source organism: Procambarus clarkii (assembly GCF_040958095.1). Taxonomy (NCBI): domain Eukaryota; kingdom Metazoa; phylum Arthropoda; class Malacostraca; order Decapoda; family Cambaridae; genus Procambarus; species Procambarus clarkii. The sequence continues at coordinate 215,457 of NW_027189253.1, forward strand.
AACGTACATGCTCCAACTTTCACCATCTCTCTGAAACGCTTTCTATAAGCTTCTGGGGTTAACTGAAACGAGCGCAATATGCTGCTCTTTACCGTGGCATAATCCTGGCACTCTTCCAGTGACAATTGGGTGTATGCCTCCCTGGCTGCACCGGTCAATCTTAACTGGACCAGCTGGGCCCATTCCTCCTGTGGCCACTCCTTGATACTGGCTACTTTTTCAAAGTGCTCGAAAAAGCTCTCTGCCTCTTCGGGAACAAACAAGGGAATGTCCTTCTCCCTAACCCTAACATCTGGTGGGTGTGATACCTGGGTGGTGCTCTCTGGCAACCCATGTTCAATCCTTTGCTCAGCCAAGGTTCTATTCGCTTCTATCTGCATTTGTTTTGTTCTCTCTTTTTCTTTTTCGACTTGGGCTTTTTCTTTCTCCTGTTCCAACTCCAGTTCCCTTACTCTGGTTTTCTCTTTTTCTTTCTCCTGCTCCAACTCCAGTTCTCTTACTCTGGTTTTCTCTTTTTCTTTCTCCACCTCTAGTCTTGCTTTCTCTTTTTCTATTTCCAGTCTGGTTTTTTCTTTTTCCTTCTCTGCTTCATTTTTCATCTGGAGTTCTAATTTCATCTTTTCCAGCTGGAACTGTCTCTCCTTGTCCTCTCGTTGTTGCTGCATCTGGAGCTCTAACTGGAATCTCTCCAAGCTCCTATTTCGGCTACTCCTGCTACTGCGGCTACTCTTGCTGCTCCTACTCGATCCCTGGGATCTCACTTCATCCTGCCCATCATCCTCCTTTCCACTTTCAGCTCCTTTTTGGGCTCCTTGCTCTGCCGCTTCATTTTTGGCTCTTAACTGCCTCAGGATCTCATCCTTCATCCCAGCTACTTTAGATGCTTTCAACCTAAGGCCACATTTTTCTGCTATTTGTTTCAATTGATCCCTCGTGCAACCTTCCAAGTCCTCAGGCTTGCCTGACTCCACAAACGCTTGCACCTTATCCATCTTTGTCCTGTGAGTCTTCCCAAGAGAGAGAATATACACCTGCGGTCACACAGTTTATCTCAGCAGGGGTGTACAAATCCACTCTTGGACAGGGTGTGGGTGTGTCAGTTCACTCTCCCGGACACAGGCCCTCAATTTATTATAGACTGTGGGTTGGTTGGTGTTGTCGTCGTTGATCCTTCTCTATGAACAACCCAACCCACAACTCGGCAGAGTGCTTATACTAGGAGATCACCCTTGGCGCTTCTGGCTCTTGGAGAGGGGCTCAACGTCACACGTTTAGGGGATGCGGCTCCAACACTTAGCCTCGTTGTCACGTGCACACACCCACTCGAGCCGCTGTGACTCCCCACTCTCTCCTTATGAGATATGATCTCCTCAATCCCCTATGACTTACTAGTATTACCTCCTACCCTGTCCACGGCAGTGGTTCTTGGTTCTTTCTCTCTCTCTCTCCTTCTTTACTACCTCCTGGGAAGCCTCACTAGGACAAGGGCAAACACCAGCAAATTGTGACACATTTACTGGACAAAGCACATACACGATACATACACACATATAATAATAATGAATCCTATACTCTATAATATTACAATCAGGTTGCACTCCAACACCATCAGAACTCTATTATCAGCTTATCAAGTGGTATCCTATCTCCTGGTTCACCACCTGATACTATCAACCTCCTCAAGTTGATCAAGCCTACATACACTGTTGCACCATCAGCAAGATAACATATATATATAGAAAATCAGCATTTGAATGCAATAACATATACCAGTATAAATGTTCATTGATACTTCAGTATAAAAAACTCCTTGACATAAGAATGCCAACAGTCACTCACCTCTCACTGCGTCTTGCACGCTAATGACAACCAAACACTATCAACTCCCTATAAGTAATCCACCAGAACTTCCCCTTCCACCTCTGGAAGTTCACTACCCTAATATCCTTAGGTTCTTCCGGGCTTCACTACCAGGATCCTCTGCAGCTCCTCCAGGCTGCTATCATGAAGTTTCCTTGAGCAACTACGGTGCTTCACCCTTCTGCTAGGGTCCTCCACAGCTCTCTTGGCTGCTACACCATGAAGTTTCCCCGAGCAACTATGGTGCTTCTCCACCTCTACAGAAGCACGTGACACTCCTCTTCACTGCTGTTTCTCCTCACAGCTCGAGGTCCTCTGCTCCACTACCTTGGAGTCTCATCAGCTACTTCATCTGCTGGCTTCGAAGTTCTCAGCAACTTCTTCCCCAAAAGACAAACCTGCAACCCATCGACACTCCAATAAAATGTTCCCCTTTAACACATAAACAAAAATAACCACACAATATGCTTGCCTCAAACCTCTATCTGTTCTCTACATACAGTGAGAGTGGACTCCCCCGTTTTGGGCGGGTCCATACTCCACCTCGCCTGGCGGCGGTCCTCACTCGCTGGGAGGGTCTTCCTCCGTCAAGAGCCAGGCTCCCTCAGTCGTCCGCCAGCGCTCAGAGGGGGCGGACGTCGCTCCGTGCTCCTCCCTCTTCACTCTCCTATTTCAGGCTTTCTGCCTTATTAAAACATGTCTAACTTATAAATAAACATTGCTACCGTCGCTGGGCACACGACCAACTACAAGTGATCACTATGAACTGGCGTATATCGTGCTTACCACAGATTAACTGATCGAGGGCGCTTTTCCTCTGATGGCGTCTGGTCAGGGCGCTCCACACAGCCCACGAAAATGCCTCTGAGTAGCTTATTAAACTCTGCTCGTCGACCCCAGGACTTGATACCACAACGTTCCCAGCTCGGTTCCACAGCTGGCACGTCTACACACTTCTCTTCTCTTCGAGATATATCACTAGGGGTTCCCTTCTGGCGGGAGCTCAAATGGAGCGCGGCTTCCCCCTGCGATGTCTGGCACTCAAGTGAGGTCAAGGTCCTCCGGAAGCGAGCCTCACGCCTCCAGCAAAATGTCCACATCTCCTCGCCAGTCATTTATCTGTTTTCTTCTTCATTGCCCATGATCTCAAACTGTTATACATATCCAAGCAACTATTTTACATATGCGTTATCACTTCAATATTCGCTAGACCTTCTAATCAGGTCAGGCTTGACGAATAACTCTCAAGGAGGGAGACTCGTTTCTCCTGTAGGCTGAGATCATAACACCCTGCACTAATACAAATAATGGGTTTGTTCCCATTTCCCGTCATAATATCATTCATGTTTTCAACAATATCACCAATTCCAGCTCCCGGATAGCAAACCCTTAATCTGTTCCCCCTATCTCTGGCACAAAACGTTCTGTCTAAATACATCACTTGGGAATCTCCCACAACCAAAATTCGCTTCGGTACCGCCTTAACTTTCTGACCAATGAACTCTTAATGGACCTATCCTTTCCCTAGTCTTAGTACGATATAACTGAAAACATCCTTTAGGATTTGTCTTTGCTTGCCCTGCTATGCGAACTTCATAGTTTCTTTTTGCTTTCCTTATCTCTTTTTTAACATTTCTAACCAGTTGTACGAATTCCTGTTCTAAAGTGACCTCCCCATTTTTAATCATTTTGTACCAAGCTCTCTTTTTACCTATAAGGTTCTTCAAATTCTTTGTTATCCACTTTGGGTCATTAGTATTCAATCTATTCAATTTGTATGGTATACTAATAGTGAAGGGAATAGTGAAGCAGAAGATTTTCTTGAATTAATTGACGATTGCTTTCTTACGCAACACATTAAGGAACCAACACGGGAAAATAATATTTTAGATTTAGTGTTAACTAACAGGGAAACACAAATTAATGACATCGAAATAGGGAGTGAGCTAGGGAACAGTGATCACAAAGAAATCAGATTTAGCATAGAATGGAATAGACCAGTAGGAGAAAATTCTGTTAAAGTGCCAGATTTTCAAAAAGCTGATTTTAATAGCCTAAGAAATTTTTTGGGTCAAATTGATTGGAAAGTCTTGGGTATGGGGTGTGGGCCTGTCTTGGAGCGAGACATGAACCCAGCAATAGGTGACTTAAATGGGGATTTCGATGTGGATTCAATATATAACTTATTTAAGAATATTCTAAACAAAGCACAGGAACGTAGTATACCATACAAATTGAATAGATCGAATACTAATGACCCAAATTGGATAAAGAATTTGTAGAACCTTATAGGTAAACAGACAGCTTGGAACAAAAGGATTAAAAATGGAGAGGTCACTTTAGAACAGGAATTCGTACAACTGGTTAGAAATGTTAAAAAAGAGATAAGGAAAGCAAAAAGAAACTATAAAGTTCGTTTAGCAGGGCAAGCAAAGACAAATCCTAAAGGGTTTTTTCAGTTATATCGTAGTAAGACTAGGGAAAGGATAGGTCCATTAAAAACTGAGACAGGTCAAATAACAGATAATGATGAAAAGACGAGTAGTATTTTTAATAAATATTTTGTATCTGTATTTACTAAAGAGGAACTTAACAATATGCCTTCAGCCGAACAAGTCTATGTGGGTGGAGACGAGGACAGGTTGACGAGTTTAACAGTTACCAGGGAGGATGTTCTTAAACAAATAGTAAAACTCAAACCAAACAAATCCTCAGGTCCGGATGAAGTGTTTGCCAGTGTGCTTAAAGAATGCAAAGAGGAGCTTTGTGACCCACTGTCAACCATATTTAATAAATCAATAGAGTCAGGCAGATTGCTAGAGTTTTGGAAAGTTGCTAATGTGATACCAGTTTTTAAGAAAGGAGATAGATCACTTGCGTTTAACTATCGACCAATTAGCCTAACGTCTATTGTGGGAAAGTTACTCGAATCTATAATAGCAAATAAAATTCGTCTTCATCTTGAAAAACATAAATTAATAATTGAGTCGCAACATGGTTTTATAAATGGCCGTTCATGTTTAACAAATTTGTTATCTTTTTATTCTAGCATAGTTGAGGCAGTTGATAGTGGTAAGGATTGTGATGTTATGTACCTTGACTTTAGCAAAGCTTTTGATACAGTGCCACATGAAAGACTGATTAAAAAGATAGTCTCATGGTATTGGGGGTGCTATATTAAGCTGGATTAGGGCATGGCTATACCAAAGAAAACAGAGTTAGTATAAATGGAATCAAGTCAGAGTGGAAAAATGTTGTAAGTGGAGTTCCTCAAGGCTCTGTCCTGGGACCTCTGTTGTTTATAATATATATAAATGATTTAGATTCAGGTTTGAGTAGCAACATTTCCTAATTTGCCGATGATACGAAAATTGGTAGGGAAATTAATTCGGAGGAGGACTCACTATCACTTCAAGTTGATCTAGATAGGGTTTTGAAATGGTCAAAGAATTACATAAGAACATAAGAACAAAGGCAACTGCAGAAGGCCTATTGGCCCATACGAGGCAGCTCCTATTTATAACCACCAAATCCCACTCATATACTTCTCCAACCCGCGCTTGAAACAATCGAGGGACCCCACCTCCAGCACGTTATGCGGTAATTGGTTCCACAAATCAACAACCCTGTTACTGAACCAGTATTTATCCAAGTCTTTCCTAAATCTAACCTTATCCAATTTATACCCATTGTTTCGTGTTATGTCTTGTATTGATACTTTTAATACCCTATTAATATCTACTTTGTTATGTCCATTCACCCACTTGTAAACCTCTATCATGTCACCCCTAACTCTTCACCTTTCCAGTGAGTGCAACTTAAGTTTTGTTAATCTTTCTTCATATGAAAGATTTCTAATTTGGGGAATTTACTTAGTCATCCTACGCTGGACACGTTCAAGTGAATTTATATCCATTCTATAATATGGCGACCAAAACTGAACTGCATAATCTAAATGGGGCCTAACTAGAGCAAGATATAGCTTGAGAACCACACCAGGTGTCTTGTTACTAACACTGCGATTAATAAATCCAAGTGTCCGATTTGCCTTATTACGAACATTTATGCATTGATCCTTTTCTTTTAAATTCTTACTAATCATAACTCCCAGATCCCTTTCGCAATCCGACTTCGCAATCTCAACACCATCTAGCTCGTATCTTGTAACTCTATCATCATTACCTAACCTCAGAACTTTACATTTATCAGCATTAAACTGCATCTGCTAATCCTTTGACCATTTCAAAACCCTATCTAGATCAACTTGAAGTGATAGTGAGTCCTCCTCCGAATTAATTTCCCTACCGATTTTCGTATCATCGGCAAATTTGCAAATGTTGCTACTCAAACCTAAATCTAAATCATTTATATATATTATAAACAACAGAGGTCCCAGGACAGAGCCTTGAGGCACTCCACTTACAACATTTTCCCCACTCTGACTTGACTCTATTTATACTAACTCTCTGTTTCCTTTGGTATAGCCATGCCCTAATCCAGCTTAATATAGCACCCCCAATACCATGAGACTATCTTTTTAATCAGTCTTTCATGTGGCACTGTATCAAAAGATTTGCTAAAGTCAAGGTACACAACATCACAATCCTTACCACTATCAACTGCCTCAACTATGCTAGAATAAAATAATAACAAATTAAGAATATAAGAACATAAGAACAAAGGCAACTGCAGAAGGCCTATTGGCCCATACGAGGCAGCTCCTATCAATAACCACCCAATCCCACTCATATACTTGTCTAACCCGTGCTTGAAACAATCGAGGGACCCCACCTCCACCACGTTACGCGGCAATTGGTTCCACAAATCAACAACCCTGTTACTGAACCAGTATTTACCCAAGTCTTTCCTAAATCTAAACTTATCCAATTTATACTTTTTGTTTCGGGTTCTGTCTTGTGTTGATATTTTTAATGCAATATTAATATCCCCCCTGTTATGTCCATTCATCCACTTGTAAACCTCTATCATGTCACCCCTAACTCTTCGTCTTTCCAGTGAATGCAACTTAAGCTTTGTTAATCTTTCTTCATATGAAAGATTTCTAATTTGTTACTCATGAACGGCCATTTATAAAACCATGTTGCGACTCAATTATTAATTTATGTTTTTCAAGATGAAGACGAATTTTATATGCTATTATAGATTCGAGTAACTTTCCCACAATAGACGTTAGGCTAATTGGTCGATAGTTAGACGCAAGTGATCTATCTCCTTTCTTAAAAACTGGTATCACATTAGCAACTTTCCAAAACTCTGGCACTCTGCCTGACTCTATTGATTTATTAAATATGGTTGACAGTGGGTCACAAAGCTCCTCTTTGCATTTTTTAAGCACCCTGGCAAACACTTCATCCGGCCCTGGGGATTTGTTTGGTTTGAGTTTTACTATTTGTTTAAGAACATCCTCCCTGGTAACTGCTAAACTCGTCAACCTGTCCTCGTCTCCACCCACATAGACTTGTTCGGCTGAAGGCATATTGTTACGTTCCTCTTTAGTAAATTCAGATACAAAATATTTATTAAAAATACTACTCATCTCTTCATCACTATCTGTTATTTGACCTGTCTCAGTTTTTAATGGACCTATCCTTTCCCTAGTCTTAGTACGATATAACTGGAAAAACCCTTTAGGATTTGTCTTTGTTTGCCTTGCTATGCGAACTTCATAGTTTCTTTTTGCTTTCCTTATCTCTTTTTTAACATTTCTAACCAGTTGTACGAATTCCTGTTCTAAAGTGACCTCCCCATTTTTAATCCTTTTGTACTAAATCTCTAATACAGAGATTTAGGACAGCCATTGAATTAGTTAGGAGCAAGGGAGGAATCCCGATCATATGTGGCATTCTTCCAAGAAAGGGAGTGGGAAATAAATGGATGTCGAGGGCACTTGGTGTCAATTGCCGGCTGGAAAGATATTGCAAATCAAATGCAATATCTTTGATAGACAACTGGGAACGCTTCTATGGAAGAAATGAAATGTATGCTCGTGATGGGGTGCATCTATCGAGGGCTGGGGTTGTTGCTGTTGCGAACTCGTTGGAACCAGTGGTTAGAGGCGTTTGTTTGGGTTTAAACTGTTAGTAGATAGTGGTATGGGAATTGATTTGGAGGAAGGAGGTAATAAAAGTATGTGTTCGTGGGAGAAAAGAATTGGCAAAATGATCAGGGAAAGAAATGGGCCTCAAAATAACAATTCACTTAGGATATATTACACTAACAGTATAAGTCTAAGAAATAAAATTAATGAATTAAATGCTCTTGTCTGCACAGAAAAAATAGATATTATTACACTTACCGAAACGTGGATGAACGTAGAAAATAGAGAACTATTAGCTGAATATCAGATAAATGGATTTAAACTATTTCACACAGATAGATATATTAGACGAGGAGGGGGAGTAGCCATATATGTTAGGGACAATTTGAAATGTAGTCTCAAAGAGGGAATCAAAACTGAGCCACACACAGAAACTATTTGGATAGAATTAAACGAAAAAACAAATAATATTATAATAGGAGTTATATATAGGCCACCAAATTTAGACAAAATGGAAGCAAAGCATCTATGGAATGAAATATCTAGAGCATCTAGATCTAACAGTATTTATGTCATGGGTGACTTTAATTTTAGTGGAATAAACTGGGTGAACAAAACAGGGAATAGTGAAGCAGAAGATTTTCTAGAATTAATTGACGATTGCTTTCTTACGCAACATATTAAGGAACCAACGCGGGAAAATAATATTTTAGATTTAGTGTTAACTAACAGGGAAACACAAATTAATGACATCGAAATAGGGAGTGAGCTAGGGAACAGTGATCACAAAGTAATCAGATTTAGCATAGAATGGAATAGACCTGTAGGAGAAAATTCTGTTAAAGTGCCAGATTTTCGAAAAGCTGATTTTAATAGCCTAAGAAATGTTTTGGGTCAAATAGATTGGAAAGTCTTGGGTATGGGGTGTGCGCCGGTCTTAGAGCGAGACATGAACCCAGCGATAGGTGACGTAAAAGGGGATTTCGATGTGGATTTAATATATAACTTATTTAAGAATATTCTAAACAAAGCACAGGAACGTAGTATACCATACAAATTGAATAGGTTGAATACTAATGACCCAAAGTGGATAACAAATAATTTAAAGAACCTTATAGGTAAAAAGAGAGCTTGGTACAAAAGGATTAAGAATGGGGAAGTCAGGTTAGAACAGGAATTCATACAACTGGTTAGAAATGTTAAAAAAGAGATTAGGAAAGCAAAAAGAAACTATGAAGTTCGCATAGCAGAGCAAGCAAAGTCAAATCCTAAAGGTTTTTTTCAGTTATATCGAACTAAGACTAGGGAAAGGATAGGTCCATTAAAATCTGAGTCAGGACAAATAACGGATAATGACATCGAGATGAGTAGTATTTTTAACAAATATTTTATATCTGTATTTACTAAAGAAGAACTTAACAATATGCCTTCAGCCGAACAAGTCTATGTGGGTGGGGATGAGGACAGGTTGACTAGTTTAGCAGTTACCAGGGAGGATGTAATTAAACAATTAGAAAAACAAATACACAGGGCCGGATGAAGTGTTTGCCAGGGTGCTTAAAGAATGCAAAGAGGAGCTTTCCAAGCCACTGTCTACCATATTTAATAAATCAATAGAGTCGGGCAGAGTGCCAGAGTCATGGAAGGTAGCTAATGTGGTACCAATTTTTAAGAAAGGAGATAGATCACTTGTGTTAAACTATCGGCCAATTAGCCTAACGTCTATTGTGGGAAAGTTACTTGAATCAATAATTGCAAATACAATTCGTCTCCATCTTGAAAAACATAAATTAATAAATGATTCGCAACATGGTTTTACAAATGGCCGTTCATGTTTAACAAATTTGCTAACTTTTTATTCCAGCATAGTTGAGGCAGTTGATAGTTGTAAGGATTGTGATGTTGTGTACCTTGACTTTAGCAAAGCTTTTGATACAGTGCCACATGAAAGACTAATTAAAAAAATAGAAGCTCATGGTATTGCTCATGCTCATAGCAATATGGAAGTTGTAGTGAAGGACCTGGTGACTCTAGTGGGAGCCCTGAGGACAGAGTTGGACTCTCTGCGGGAGGAGGTGCGTCAGCTTAAAAAACAACGAGAAGTAACGAAGGAGGAGACCAGCAGTAAAGGGACCTCGTCTTGGAGAGTTGCGAAAGACAGGGGCCTTAAGAAGACTTTGATAAAGCCGCCTTCAAACGCCATAGCAACTTCAAATTCATTTGACGTTTTGGAGGACGAGTGCTGTGGAGAGACTGTGGATCGCGCAAAAGGGAAAGCAACGAAGAGAAAGGAAGCGCAGGCCCCTCAGAAAGTAAAGGAAGTACCTAAGCAAACATTAGTTGTGGGAGATTCCCAGATAAGGTATTTGGATAGAACGTTTTGTGCTAGAGATAGGGGGAACAGGTTAAGGGTTTGCTATCCCGGAGCTGGCATTGGTGATATTATAAACAACATGAATGATATTATGGCTGGTAATGGGAACAATCCCATTATTTGCATTAGCGTGGGAGGAAATGATGTTGGTCGAGTCAGGAGTGAGGAACTGATTCTGAGGTATAAAACAGCCATAGAGTTAGTTAGGAGCAAGGGAGGAATCCCGATCATATGTGGCATTCTTCCAAGAAAGGGAGTGGGAAATGAATGGATATCGAGGGCACTTGGTGTCAATTGCCGGCTGGAAAGATATTGCAAATCAAATGCAATATCTTTCATAGACAACTGGGAACACTTCTATGGAAGAAATGAAATGTATGCTCGTGATGGGGTGCATCTATCGAGAGCTGGGGTTGTTGCTGTTGCGAACTCGCTAGAAGAAGTGGTTAGAGGTGTTTGTTTGGGTTTAAACTGTTAGTAGATAGAGGTATGGGAATTGATTTGGAGGAAGGAGGTAATAAAAGTATGTGTTTGTGGGAGAAAGGAATTGGCAAAACGATCAGGGAAAGAGAAGGTCCGCAAAATAACAATTCACTTAGGGTATATTACACTAACAGTAGAAGTCTAAGAAATAAAATTAACGAATTAAATGCTCTTGTCTGCACAGAAAAAATAGATATTATTGCACTTACCGAAACGTGGATGAATGTAGAAAATAGAGAACTATTAGCTGAATATCAAATATATGGATTTAAACTATTTCACACAGATAGATATATTAGACGAGGAGGTGGAGTAGCCATATATGTTAGGGACAATTTGAAATGTAGTCTCAAAGAGGGAATCAAAACAGAGCCACACACAGAAACTATTTGGATTGAATTTAACGAAAAAGCTAATAATATTATAATAGGAGTAATATATAGGCCACCAAATTTAGACAGAATGGAAGCAAAGCATCTATGGGATGAAATATCTAGAGCATCTAGATCTAACAGTATTTATGTCATGGGTGACTTTAATTTTAGCGGAATAAACTGGTTGAACAAAACAGGGAATAGTGAAGCAGAAGATTTTCTAGAATTAATTGACGATTGCTTTCTTACGCAACACATTAAGGAACCAACACGGGAAAATAATATTTTAGATTTAGTGTTAACTAACAGGGAAACGCAAATTAATGACATCGAAATAGGGAGTGAGCTAGGGAGCAGTGATCACAAAGAAATCAGATTTAGCATAGAATGGAATAGACCAGTAGGAGAAAATTCTGTTAAAGTGCCAGATTTTCGAAAAGCTGATTTTAATAGCCTAAGAAATTTTTTGGGTCAAATTGATTGGAAAGGCTTGGGTATGGGGTGTGGGCCGGTCTTGGAGCGAGACATGAACCCAGCGATAGGTGACTTAAATGGGGATTTCGATGTGGATTCAATATATAACTTATTTAAGAATATTCTAAACAAAGCACAGGAACGTAGTATACCATACAAATTGAATAGATCGTATACTAATGACCCAAAGTGGATAACAAAGAATTTGAAGAACCTTATAGGTAAAAAGAGAGCTTGGTACAAAAGGATTAATAATGGGGAGGTCACTTTAGAACAGGAATTCGTACAACTGGTTAGAAATGTTAAAAAAGAGATAAGGAAAGCAAAAAGAAACTATGAAGTTCGCATAGCAGGGCAAGCAAAGACAAATCCTAAAGGGTTTTTTCAGTTATATCGTACTAAGACTAGGGAAAGGATAGGTCCATTAAAAACTGAGACAGGTCAAATAACAGATAGTGATGAAGAGATGAGTAGTATTTTTAATAAATATTTTGTATCTGTATTTACTAAAGAGGAACTTAACAATATGCCTTCAGCCGAACAAGTCTATGTGGGTGGGGACGAGGACAGGTTGACGAGTTTAGCAGTTACCAGGGAGGATGTTCTTAAACAAATAGTAAAACTCAAACCAAACAAATCCCCAGGGCCGGATGAAGTGTTTGCTAGGGTGCTTAAAGAATGCAAAGAGGAGCTTTGTGACCCACTGTCAACCATATTTAATAAATCAATAGAGTCAGGCAGAGTGCCAGAGTTTTGGAAAGTTGCTAATGTGATACCAGTTTTTAAGAAAGGAGATAGATCACTTGCGTCTAACTATCGACCAATTAGCCTAACGTCTATTGTGGGAAAGTTACTCGAATCTATAATAGCAAATAAAATTCGTCTTCATCTTGAAAAACATAAATTAATAATTGAGTCGCAACATGGTTTTATAAATGGCCGTTCATGTTTAACAAATTTGTTATCTTTTTATTCTAGCATTGTTGAGGCAGTTGATAGTGGTAAGGATTGCGATGTTGTATACCTTGACTTTAGCAAAGCTTTTGATACAGTGCCACATGAAAGACTGATTAAAAAAATAGAGTCTCATGGTATTGGGGGTGCTATATTAAGCTGGATTAGGGCATGGCTATACCAAAGGAAACAGAGAGTTAGTATAAATGGAATCAAGTCAGAGTGGGAAAATGTTGTAAGTGGAGTGCCTCAAGGCTCTGTCCTGGGACCTCTGTTGTTTATAATATATATAAATGATTTAGATTCAGGTTTGAGTAGCAACATTTGCAAATTTGCCGATGATACGAAAATCGGTAGGGAAATTAATTCGGAGGAGGACTCACTATCACTTCAAGTTGATCTAGATAGGGTTTTGAAATGGTCAAAGGATTGGCAGATGCAGTTTAATGCTGATAAATGTAAAGTTCTGAGGTTAGGTAATGATGATAGAGTTACAAGATACGAGCTAGATGGTGTTGTGATTGCGAAGTCGGATTGCGAAAGGGATCTGGGAGTTATGATTAGTAAGAATTTAAAACAAAAGGATCAATGCATAAATGTTCGTAATAAGGCAAATCGGACACTTGGATTTATTAATCGCAGCGTTAGTAACAAGACACCTGGTGTGGTTCTCAAGCTATATCTTGCTCTAGTTAGGCCCCATTTAGATTATGCAGTTCAGTCTTGGTCGCCATATTATAGAATGGATATAAATTCACTTGAACGTGTCCAGCGTAGGATGACTAAGTTAATTCCCGAAATTAGAAATCTTTCATATGAAGAAAGATTAACAAAGCTTAAGTTGCATTCACTGGAAAGGCGAAGAGTTAGGGGTGACATGATAGAGGTTTACAAGTGGATGAATGGACATAACCGGGGGGATATTAATAGGGTATTAAAAGTATCAACACAGGACAGAACACGAAACAATGGATATAAATTGGATAAGTTTAGATTTAGGAAAGACTTGGGTAAATACTGGTTCAGTAACAGGGTTGTTGATTTGTGGAACCAATTGCCGCGTAACATTGTGGAGGTGGGGTCCCTCGATTGTTTCAAGCACGGGTTGGACAAGTATATGAGTGGGATTGGGTGGTTATAGAATAGGAGCTGCCTCGTATGGGCCAATAGGCCTTCTGCAGTTACCTTTGTTCTTATGTTCTTATGTTCTTATTGGGGGTGCTATATTAACTTGGATTAGTGCATGGCTATTCCAAAGGAAACAGAGTTAGTATAAATGGGGTTAAGTCAGAGTGGGATAATGTTGTTAGTGGAGTACCTCAGGGCTCTGTCCTGGGGCCTCTGTTGTTTATAATATATATAAATGATTTAGATTCAGGTTTGAGTAGCAACATTTGCAAATTTGCCGATGATACGAAAATGGGTAGGGAAATTAATTCGGAGGAGGACTCACTATCACTTCAAGTTGATCTAGATAGGGTTTTGAAATGGTCAAATGATTGGCAAATGCAGTTTAATGCTGATAAATGTAAAGTTCTGAGGCTAGGTAATGATGATAGAGTTACAAGATACGAGCTAGATGGTGTTGAGATTGCGAAAGGGATCTGGGAGTTATGATTAGTAAGAATTTAAAACAAAAGGATCAATGCATGAATGCTCGTAATAAGGCAAATCGGACACTTGGATTTATTAATCGCAGCGTTAGTAACAAGACACCTGGTGTGGTTCTCAAGCTATATCTTGCTCTAGTTGGGCCCCATTTAGATTATTCAGTTCAGTTTTGGTCGCCATATTATAGAATGGATATAAATTCACTTGAACGTGTCCAACGTAGGATGACTAAGTTAATTCCCCAAATTAGAAATCTTTCATATGAAGAAAGATTAACAAACCTTAAGTTGCACTCACTGGAAAGGCGAAGAGTTAGGGGTGACATGATAGAGGTTTACAAGTGGGTGAATGGACATAACAAAGGGGATATTAATAGGGTATTAAAAGTATCAACACAAGACAGAACACGAAACAATGGGTATAAATTGGATAAGTTTAGATTTAGGAAAGACTTGGGTAAATACTGGTTCAGTAACAGGGTTACTGAACATGTATATGAGTGGGATTGGGTGGTTATAAATAGGAGCTGCCTCGTATGGGCCAATAGGCCTTCTGCAGTTGCCTTTGTTCTTATGTTCTTATTAAGTCGTTATAGGTAGGAGCTGCCTTTTTATGGGCAACTCTGCCTTTTGCAGTTACATTTGTTCCTATGTTTACATTGTATAGACTATAGTTTAGGCTACATGGGCTACAGATTTTAGTAGCAAAATTCTGAGCTACTATTACCAGGTCTGAGTCGCTAAATTTAAAACAATAACAACATGAGAATAATGACATGAAATACATCTAAGGTGCACAGCAAGTGACTTCTTGTCAGGTGAGTTGTTACGTGTTCCATGGTGTTATATTATCTCGCACACAACAGTTCTCCACACAAACAGTTGTTGCAGACGTAGTGTACGGGGTGTAAACACTATCTGTGCTAGTGACATTGTCTTGTTTTTGAACTTTGAAGTATAACGTTATTATACATAGAATGGATCTTAACCGCATTGAAGCGCAAGAAATTATAGATGACATTTGCAATTATTTTTATAAGAATATTGAAGATTTTTTTATTTCCATGGGTATTTTCGGCGAGACCTTCGAGGAAAGTCAACTGTCACATGGGTTTGTGAGAAGTAAGGAACACGTGCTCAGTTGTGACATGGTCAACAACTGTGGTCAACGCCACTCTCCTGGACCGCGCAAGTCTCGTCAACTATCGTCAACCCGCCGACATGTGCAATATGTAGTCAACAAGGACACAGATGACCAGAGATCACTGAAATTCATTTTCAAGAAGAAGGAGCCAGTCCAACGGCCGCATGAACTGTTTTCAATTAATGAATGTCTTCAACCAGATACCCAAAAACAGGAATCAAACAGCCAGTCCACTGAAAATTTACGTACAGGACTGACTGCCGGTCATGGTAACCCTAACGCCTCCTTCACCCATACTGATGAAGGTTCTAATGATATAAGGCCTCAAAGGGCTAACCCTTGCCCTCACTGCCCTAGGGCTTACGCCTCACTAAAATGGCTTCATCGGAACATTTCTCACGTACACCAGAATTGCTGCCATCAGTTAATCATCAATAATAAATCTCCCAAACGGCGTTTATTCAGACGCGTTCGAACGGTAAACCCATGCCCTCACTGTAGTAGGTCTTATGCCTCAAGAAAATGGCTTTATTCCCACATTTGTCGCGTACATCAGAATGGCTGCCAGGTGGGCAGCAATCAAATAATATTTAAAGCTGATGGTGCTTCCGTTGAGGAAACGATTGCCAAAGCCGCTTAACGATGCAATGTTGCTATTCAATGCAATTTAAATCACCCTACAAAAAAAAAATACCAAGATCCTACAAAGCTTCCAGAGAGGAACAGTTACAAAGCTACCAGGGAGAATTACTAGTTACATTTCTTTTTGTTTACATTGTTTAGGCTACATGGGCTACATAATTCAGTAGCTAAATTCTGAGCTACTATAGCCAGGTGCGAGTCGCTAAATTTAAAACAATAACATGAGAATAATGACAAAATACATCTGAGGTGCACAGCAAGTGACTTCCTGGCAGGTGAGGTGTTACGTGATCCAAGGTGTTATATTATCTAGCACAAACAGTTCTCCACATGCAGTGGCCACCCTGGAGCCATCAACACAGCCACTCTCCTGGTCAACAAAGGTGTCCAGCAGCTGGACACCCTCATAAAGACTGTGAAGCTGTATCCTCCCCCGCGATAACAGCTTGATGGTTAAAAGCAACCTCAGAATACTGAGAAAAAAAAATTGTACCACTTACGGGCTATTCATGCCCGTGCCACCTCTTGGGTGGCTTAATCTTTATCAATCTCAATCAGTTCTCCACATTACCAGTTAAAAAATC
This sequence comes from Procambarus clarkii, assembly GCF_040958095.1. NCBI lineage: Eukaryota > Metazoa > Arthropoda > Malacostraca > Decapoda > Cambaridae > Procambarus > Procambarus clarkii. The sequence continues at coordinate 232,014 of NW_027189253.1, forward strand.
AGCATGTGACTCGCAGAGGCTCAGAAAAGTCATAGAACAACAAATGGAAACCATCTCAAGACCTATAACGACGCACATCTTCACAGACGGATCAGTTGATCAAGAAAGAGGTTCTGCTGGGGTAGTTGGTAGTTTACACTACCAATCATGAAGCTTGAATAGTGGGTGCTCAACACTGCAAACAGAATTATATGCCCTGAAGGAGGCTGTTACGACCAGTCCGAGTCGCAACTGGTTCTTTGATGGTAGACCCAAAATGATAGTATCCGACCCCAAGTCGGTAGTACGCTTTCAAGAAAGTGGCTATGTAATACATAAAAAAGGAGATGAACAAAACACTTTCTTTCGTCAATGTATCTTTCCACAACCTAAATATGTAGGTAAATATGTTAAGTATATGTACACCGTCACCATAAATAATATATAAAGAACAGATAGGCTATTACTACACCTATGTACAATCCTTTCTCTCAGGAAACCATATCAAACGTGCTCACGTTCAATCATCAATTCCCAGTATTTCTTCACTGTCCAGTAGCGTATCCAACCTTATTGGGAATGGAAAGCTGAAAAGAACAAACGGAAAATGGAAGAACACTTGCCGGTGGCGGCTTACTTGGTCGTTTCCAGACTGTGGACGGCCCAAAATGGTTCTCTTCAGTGCCTTCTCCAGTACCGCTGCCCCCAGACGTCACCTCTGTGGACACAAAAAACGTCATCAGTGACTTAGCTAGGAAATGCCACTAACCCACTGGGGAGTTGACATTGTGCTCTGTAGCACACCCTAGATGGCGCTGGTCTTGATGAGTGACCTCACCAGAGTGACTCACAACTACCCTTCTGGCTGACCAAGGCAGGAATCATTAGCCATTTGCAAGTACTAGATAACCACCACCAGATGGCATTGCCCACATTATGTACTATTCCCGGGGAGTTCGGGTGCAGACTCTTAGATGGCGCTGGAACTGGCACTCTACCTCCTGACAAGGTCGAGTTAGTAACAGAGGCCATAAACTATACAATTGAGAATAATTTATTTTCATCATTCATACCGATTCTAATCTACCGATCTTCGCTTGTTATTCAGTCAGCAATATATATATATATAATATACAACTTACAGAAATCCAACATATAGGAAAAGAAGCCCAAAATGTAGGGCTGTCAATCACCCTAAATTGGATTCCAAGTCACATTGCCATAGATGGTAATGATAAGGCACTCACTAGCAAAAACTGCCACTGCTTTACCTGTTGTACAGGTTCAAATACCTCCAAGTTTTTCACAGATTAAGGAACAAATCAAGAAGGAAATACTCTCAACTATCAAAAGCACAACGTGCCCGAACCAGCGCATTGTACATGCTGGTGCTCTCCCCAGGACGTTGTTTGAAGATGTGTCCAAGATGCGCCACATGTGGACGCTGTCGAAGGCAGCGCATGTGGTAGACATTCAGCTGTCTTTCCTGCCCAAGGAATGCAAGGGGTGCGGAATGTCCAAGACTCGCTGCCATAAAGGAGAGTGCTCAGGACACAGGCATCCGGATGCCAGCATCCAAGATCGGATGGGGAGGATCTTGAACAGGCCATCCCTGCTGATGAGGTCGAAGGCAGAGATGCCTTCGAGCACGAAGGCATCTCTGATGCCTTCCCTTATAACTTTTCTGACACCTCTTGCTTAAAACTCCTAGGATCAAAAGTCAAAAGGATCGATAGGCCTTGCTTTCGCAGTCCGTATTCGTACTGAAAATCAGGATCAAGCCAGCATTTTGCTCTACGCGAGGTTTCTGTCCACGTTAAGTAATAATTGTAATTACGAAACAATAAGATGCTTATCTTAACATACTAAGAAGGTTAGGTAAGGTCGGTGTTTTCTATGAAGCTTTTCAAGGTAAACTAATATGTTTGCACGTACTAAATAAGTCAATATTGACTATACGAAAGTGCGAGAACGGGTTGATTTCTTGATGCTTCTATATTGGTCCACGCTGAGCTGGCCTTAGGACACCTGCGTTATCATTTGACAGATGTACCGCCCCAGTCAAACTCCCCACCTGATAATGTCCTCGGAGCGGATCGCGGCGGGCGCGAACGCCCGGGCTTGGGGCCGGTGGAGGTGCAACATAAATAAGATGTTTATTTTCACTGTTTATTTATTTCATGTTTATTTATTTCGATGGTAATTACAAAATCAATTCTCCAAAATGCATTTTTATTAACTATAACTAGTAGTTATAGTTAATAAAATAGTTACTAATGGGTATAATATTGGGTAAGTTAAAGGAACAAGAAGAATGGAAGTAACTGCAAAGGGCCTATTAGCCCATATTTCTTGATGATTCTATATTGGTGCTGTCTTTCCTGCCCAAGGAATGCAAGGGGTGCGGAATGTCCAGTGCACCAGGAACACGCCATTTATTAGGAAGTGATGTGGTAGAGCCTGACTCCATACACAGTTTCAAGTGTAGATATGACAGAGCCCAATAGGCTCAGGAACCTATTGAGAACCCATGGAACCTCAGGAACTGGATCGATTAGGTTATTACCTTTTTTATTTGGTGGTATTTTTAGACCGTAGTAGAATCCTTGTGTGGCAGCCTGGGTGACCGCAGCTATGGTTGTGAACGTAATCTTCATTGATGTTTTGTCGGTGTTGCAGAACTCTAGGTTGAATACCGACAGGTTTTGATTTTCGTCCTCGATATTGTTTACGATATGATGTTGAGGTCGCTCAGCGATCCACCGGCTGGTCCTGCTGGTAAAAACAGTTCTTCCGGCCAGGAACTGACGTGGGAAGTGAGAATGCAAGGGGTGCGGAATGTCCAGTGCACACCACTCCACACCAATATATTGGTGCGGAGTCTTGAAGTGGGTAGAATATAGTTGTGCATTAATTGGCTGTTGATTGCTGGTGTCGACTTTTTAATGTGTAGTGCCTCGCAGATATCAAGCCGCCTGCTATCGCTGTATGTATTGATGATATCCGTGTTTTTTGTCAAGACTTCTAAGGTTATGGTCTGGCTGTGGGAAGAGATAATATGTTCCTTAATGGAGCCCTGTTGATTATGCATCGTTAATCGCCTGGAAAGAGATGTTGTTGTCTTGCCTATATACTGAGCTCTTTGAGGCTTACAGTCCCCAAGTGGGCATTTGAAGGACGACATTGGTCTCTTTTAAAGCGTTCTGCTTTATGTCTGGAGTTTCTCATGAGTAGGTTGGCCGTTTTCGTGGTTTTATAGTAAATCGTCAATTGTATCTTCTGATTTTTGTCTGTAGGGATAACTAGGGTCACTTGGACATAGACGAAATGGGGGCCGGAGGAGGTGCGAGGATAGTAACAGAACGAGGGGACATGGATTTTTATGAGCTGTGGAAAAGAAGTTCCTGTAAAATAGTCTAATAGGGGGTATAGGTGTTGTGTTAGTTGTCTCTTCAGAGGTTGCATGGCGTTTCACCTTCCATCTTATGATGTCTTCAACGAAACCATTGGGGAAGCCGTTGTTGACTAGGACCTGCCTTACCCTACAGAGTTCTTCATCGACTTGCTTCCATCCTGAGCTGTGGCTGAGAGCACGGTCGACATAAGCGTTAACAACACTCCTCCTGTACCTGTCTGGGCAGTCACTGTTGGTGTAACAAGAGAGCAGTACATAGTACATGAACATCATAAATATATTCATCAAAATATATTGGGTTACCATCCTGATCCCTGATAGGGATACTGACTCATATTGGTGTTAAGTCGACATCTTACTTTAAGTTAAGTAAATATCTATCATATTGGTGTTAAGTCGTAGGTATAGTTTTTTATTGTTGCTGTTGTCATTTTCATTTAGGGGGATTACATCCAAAATATTTACGAACTAATTCCCATATCTAGTAGAAGTGATCTTATCACAATAAATGCCTAGAATATGAACCCCTCCTCTAAGCATTGGTGTGAATAGGCACGTATCAACTAAACTCGAGGCATTCCGTCTTTTTTGCGAATGTCATATTCACATACACCTAGCACTTTCCCAAGAGTAGTCCCAAATGATAATGAAACTCTACGGACGTTTCTATGCCCCATTGATGAGCTAATATTCTCCTCACTAATCACAATAATGAGCTTGTTTCGATTGGAAGAAGAATCATACTTAATAAAATTTAATCCGTATTTAGGTGAAATATTTTAAAATGTCTTTCCTTAAAAATTCAGTTTGCATTATTTGAAAATATGATGGCTATTTCTGAATTAATCATGTTATTAATTTCTTTTATGGTTCAAGCTAAAACATTGGATGATAAGACATACTTTGAATACAAATAACTCTCCTAACTCTCAGTCTCATATGTAAGCCCTATACGTGTATATGCCTCAGGATTATTACGCTTAATAATATAATGATATGTGGTGAGTAAGTAATTTTTGTAGATACATTTCATAAGATCTCCTCGGATCTAATTCTAGGCGATTAAACAATCGATTTTGGAAAGATGCTGGATTGTTATTTGGGAATAAATTCGTATCTGATACGTTGGTGGCATATATCACGTGAGTGTCCATCGCTCTTAGAATGCATTTTACCGAGTAAACCTACTTACATACACATATATATACACTCACCTGTTAATATGCGATCCAGGAAGTATATTTACTGGATTACTTACATTTTACTGTGTGGATCAATCTTCCCAGTTGCCTGTCTCTTAACTGAAGGAGTCTCACACACTTGACTGCTTGTCGTAGTATTGCGGAATAAATCTCGAGGTGTAGAAGTTAGTGTGAAAAACAGTTGAACAATGGGTAATTTATCACGTAAAAAACTGATTTAAGTACTGTCATTTTATGTATGATGTCGTTTATTATATGAATGCCAGATACGGGGGACAATAAATTTCCATTCAGATCCCATCGAACCATCCCACTTCCATCATAGTGATTTAACAAGGATCTCACATATTCATGGTCTTTTACTTTAAATTTCAAATCTATTAAATGTTTTATGGAAGGGTTGGTATGTAACTGAGGAGTGGGTTTCACAGTTTGATGAGCAGGACTGAGTGTGGCTTTCCTGCCGTCCATTATTTTACGTGGTAAGAAATAATACTCTTTCATTGTTAGTTTTGTTTTGTTTTCACTTGCTGAACAAGAGTGTAATTAAGCTAGCTGATATCGGCAGGATAATGGATAAAATACTCCCCCCCCCAATTTTTTTATTAATATTTATTTCTTAGTTGTTGCAGAAGGCTTCTTGCAGGCTAGTGACCGAATAAGCAATTTATATTTTTCCAACATCTTAATTACCTTGTCGGACACAGGTAATCTTTTTTTAAAAGTTATTAAAAATTTCTGATAAACAATTTATATGTGGTTTCTAAATTTTTCAATCAGCTGTTTTCTCGTGGAATACTGAAGCTTGGATAATAGCTGAATCATTTCCTTGTATTTATAAACTAAGGGCTTCTTCATTATAAATGTAATATGTTACCAGCATCGATCCATTGATCGAATTCTTGATCATATCTGGCGTATCTGACTTTATACTGAAGTTTACCAGTTACTTTGCGTTAGCCCAATACCTTTTCAATATTAAAGGTTTGAGTAAGGTGTGTAGGTGTTAATTCTTCCTTATAGAAGTCACCATCAATTTCCTCCCCCATTTAAATCTTTCAGGAAGTATAATGGGATATGTTGACTGATCAATTTGCATAACTGTAAATATCTCTCGTGTGTTCTGCTGCTTAAAACCCTTCTTAAACTTGGAAATATGATCAGATAGTGTGATATGTACTGTATAACGACAGCCAGTCGAGTAATGATGGATCTCTTTGATTTTCTTTGGCTTTTATACATTAAGTCAAATTGTTCGGCGTGCTCACTAGGTGCAGATAGTGTTTGTATCTGCGTTATCTGAGAAGGGGTGTCTTCTCCTTCAATCCTCTGTGAGGAATTAAATTATACGTTTTCACAATATCTGGTAGAGATGCCATGTATTTTAAAGTGTTGTGCGCCGTCATAAACTTGTAAAGTTTACCTTTTAGAGTACATATAAACCAGTAACAAGCTAGGTTGTTGTAGGAATGATCCAGTACGTTCTTTCTCAGACATGGGAGTGTGGGAAGTTGGAGTCACGTGTAGGGAACTGACTGGGAGCACGGGGCATCCCCTGGAAATTGGCAGTTGAAATACAAAATGACGGGCGCCTTTGTCTCATAGTATCGTATAATGAATTCAGTAATTTAGAGAAATTAGTCTTCATTCAAATTGTATTCAATAGTATTCCTGTTTGTAGTATCAAGAGTATCCTAATTGTCAGCATAATGAGTAAGTCACCATCAGTGACGTCACGAGCCGGGACTAGGCCTTGGCGCGGAGTGACCTCAACGACCTGGCGGTCACGGGTCATCAGAGTTTCCACATTCAGTATTTCTTAAATGTCAAATAGTCAATTTGTAATCGGAAATAGCTCTTCCCTAAGATGCCTGTGTAATTAACTTCAGTTAAAAGAATTCAACCATCTGGGTCGTTCAGTACAACAGAGATTAGTTGTTCAACTAAAACCCTATGAGTGAACTTATTAAAGCCAGGCGTAGGGATACCCATCTGGCCTTCTGTATAGAGGAGCGAGAGGGAAGATCAGTGTGGAAAAAGCAATGACTCGGGAAGGTGACCTCTACCCACCTCTCCCCTAGACCAGCACTACCACAGCTGGTCGTCATAAAAGGTATAGTTGCTATGGTTTTGAGTATAGGAAGTTAGTTGTCAGAGAATGGTTTCTCAAGATTCTCCCACAGCTGACTTGAATGGCTCATTGCAGTGCACAGTGCACAGACCTTCGTGCACAAGCCCATCTCTCTTAACCCTGGATAGTGACCTGGCATGTTGGGTATCTCTAGAACGCCCACTTAACCAGGAACACTTTCATAATATGGAGGCCGCCGTATGTCCAGGCAGGAAGTAGATACAGAGAAGTTAATTAAGCATACTTGCCACAACGAAGGGTCAGTGAGTACACAGGAAGTGCCACCGTGACATAGAGGGGAGACGCCAACAAGGCTACCGTCTGACCTCTGGGGTCAACCGGCGCTGGGAGAATAACAGCTATGACATGGTCGTGACGTGTTCATGACGTCCCCTCTCCTACTGATCATCAAACGGTCATTATGATTGGTTCCTGTTCTTTTGCTGCAATGCTATTGGTCAAATTGTAACTCTTTTGTGTTGTGCCCCACAAAATGCTCTGAGCCTCAGGAAAAAGCATTCTCTTGAGGAAGCTCTTACATAGAGGACGTGTCCTGTTCTGTCTATCGGCCAATAGACTGAACACCGTCCATTGCTCACCTCAAGTTAACTCAGCGTCTTTTCGATATACCCACACTCGCCCAGAATCACGAGTGTGAATATATTGTTCAGAAGCCTAAAGTGACAAATCTCCAGAGCGAAACAGACTGGTATCAGGTAACCCCTGGTGACAGAGATCGTTGTGAGTGACTTAGAGTGAACTAAGGCAGTGCTGCCGCCTAAGTAACCTGTGTGTGACTTTACCACAAGTGTACCTGCATGGTACCACAGCCGCCGCCACTCGTCCCGAGCGTGTAGCCTCGAGCGCCCGCCGCCGCCCTCACTGTACTACTTGACGTCACCACCTTACCGCCAGTGCCAGTGGGTGCGCGCGTGTCTGTCTGTTAAGCATACAGCCCGCCCTACTGCAAGTACCCTCCGTGTCTACGTAGGCCACCTACGAGTGCTTGCATAAATGTGCCTGAGTGAGTGAGTGAATAAAGAGCGGTACCCCCATCTGTAAGTACAAGATCTTGTCATTGTTTTATTGTGTCTGTGTTGATCTGAGGTATCAACCACAGTTCTCACCTTCTCATACCTGTCACAGGTTATAGGTGAATCGACGGTGAATGCGTGTTTATCTGTGTGGTATCACGGCATTTCACTCGTCTGTTGAATGTGAGCTTCACATACACCACACATTTAGTTATTGTGTGTGATATTATTGTGCATGTTATTGCCTGTACCATTGACAGTGTATTTGTGATTTACTGCATATCATCATTACCCGAGTATCCGGTTGGAACTCTTGTGATCCCTTTGCATACCGGCAGTTAGGTTGCCGTGTTAATGATTGGCTGTCAACTGTGTTAAGTTAGGTGTTTCTCTACGAGTGGATACGAGTCGTTTAGCCAGACGTCAAGAGTCTCGCTAACGCAACCATAGCCTTTCTGACGCCAATCTAAAGTAAATCAAGCACCCTTTGTATTAGTGGTTAAGTTAGTAAATAAACTACTGTTAAGCTTTATGCGGTGTTTCCGTTGAACCACTTCTGAATACTGTCAATATTACACAGGCCTTCAGCTCTAAGTGTCTTCAACACCGAGTTGCCTATATTCACTAAACTATAAATCTTATGAGGACCCTAGGAGTCTCTTAAAGTGTTAAATCATTGAGGAGATTCCAACGATCAACGTGGAGCAGGACCAGGTAAGGCTAGTCTGAGAAGAGACCCTCAAGGACTCTAACTCGACCTTGCTCCCAGGCCCTGTACGGTTGCTCTCGTATTTTCTCTGCTAATTCCGACAGTTTCGTGAAGCGTCTGCCACATGTACATTGGCGACTTACGCATTGCAGTCGTGAAAGCAAAAAAAGAAAACTCCCACATTAGTCATCTCATTGCCTTTTAAAACAAGGAGTGTTAAGCCAGGGAGTGCTTTGAATTAGATTTTGTTTAGTTTTGGAATAAATCATTTTGCTAGTAAATTGCCTTTTTATTAATTTCCATTTTATGTACTATTTTACATGTCCTGGCCACGTGGCTCCCATGAGGCCGAGGTTCGTTGGGCCGCAGATTCTAACACCAATTAAGAATTCTTTATCCCTTTGATTGGTAATATTTCCACACTTTAACGTAATTCATCCCTCCCATACCAACTAGTTGGGGATCAAGCCTTAAGGTTTATTGAGAGCATAATCGATCCAGACCTCGGTTATTGCTAAGTGTTAATGGTCTGGTGGTGGTAGCGTAAGAAGATTCTAGTGCTTTGCTAGAGGTCTACTTCCACGTCATAAATGTTGTAGAATCTTAAGCCAGTCAAACGGCTTAAGACCACGTGGCGTGGGATTCGGCTAGAGTAATAGCCCTGGGGTCCCTTGGTTTGAAAAAAGTTGAATAAGAATACGGACGGGTGGAGAAGGAGCGAAGCCCTTCCCCGTGTTACAATGGTGCACAGTGGTGGTTTCAACAATTTTGTTTGAAATTGTTGAAAGGCTCATGCATCTTGCCATTTGGACATGTGCGTAGGTGTTAGGGCGGACAGTCGCGAGCCAGGATTAGCAGTGCGCCTCACAACAGTGCGGTTGAGTGAGGTTGGCGAATCTTGGGGTCGTGGGGGCTGATACGATTAAGGATTAGTTAGTATGTTAGGCTGTTAAGATTTATTGGGTAAGGAGACCGCTCCGAGTTGATTGGACTGGGTACCTTACTCGACCCGTTGCAATTGATTCAGAGGTGTTGGGAGCCGCCATACTCTCAACAGCAGCTTCTTGTGGGCTGTCTGGGCGGATTTATCTGTGGGACGCCAGGAGATTTATCCAAGGGCGTTGTTAGACGCCCCAAAACGCTAGGAAAAACGTTAAATCAGTGAAGGGGGTTGCGGCTTTCGAGGGACGGGCTAGTATACTACTTAGCAGCGATTCAACGACTAAGTGATCGCACACTTAGTGGAGGTTGAGTCGCATCTAGTCTTAATTGTTGCTGAAAGCTGCGTGTTGCTCTGTTGGAACCTAGATGGTTGAGACCCCTAGGCTAGGCGCGGTACGGCGAGCTGGTAGGAGCGATTATAAGATTAAGGCGAGTGAATCTTTAATTAAGTATAGGTTAAATTTCTATAAAGAAATTTCCCTTAATGGCATTTTTCTAGAGAATAAAGTTTTCCCCTAAATTCAGTTCCCTGTTATAAATTTTTCCCAAGTGTTCAGTAATTTTCTTGTACATTGGGCTAAGTCCATACATTTATTATTTCTATTCCCTATTCTATTAGTCTAAGTCAGAGGCGTGGTTTCTAGAGAGTAGTTAATCCTCTGGACTTAGGACTATATGTCAGTCCCCATAGTTAGTGAAGGAGTTTATGTTAAGGGATAGTGATTTTCGTTGTAAATGTTCTAAAGAGTTCCTGGAAATATTTCTAAGTATTTTGGGATAAGTTTTCGGCTGAGTCAACGTCGGAAAGTCGTTAACTGTGATTAATTTGTATTTGCGGATCACGTATATGATCTGGGCATCATTAGGATTCCCCAGTCGATGCGAGTGATAGTTTTCTAGTTTTTACCAGTAAGACGTTAGAATTGCATTTTTAGACAGAATTTTTTTTTGGTAGAAACGTAAGTGGAATTTTTTTTAAGTCCTGCTTGTGCTAGAATCGGACTTTTTGGGAAAATTCGAATTTGCATGTTTTGTGTATAATCTAGGGCCAGTATTACTCTCTAGTGCGTGCAAGGGACGTAATTTTGTTCTTAAGCATTAGACAGTGATAATTACATTTTTGCCGAATTTCGTTATTTTTCGAGAAAATCGTGTTGTGATACTTTTTTGTTAGAGTCCAGTTGAGGTGAAAACCTCGGATTTTGACGGAAAATCGAATTAATGAGTGTTGAAACCGCCCGAAGTGTCAGTATTGTTCTGTATACATCGCCAGTATTAAGTAATAACTTATTTATATCTGTGAACGAAAAAATCATTTTTGCGAATTAAGGGAGTTTTGCGATATTTGGGTGATAGATTTTTTCCGGGTGCAGAAAATTTGTCAGTCCAGCATTGAGTAAAAACGCAGTTTTTTGTGAAAATTCAATTCAGTATACAGTAAATATTCTTTATTAATCCATCACGAGTGCTGTGCGTTAATTACTTTATCATTTTAATTGGTTTCATATAAATTATATTCTTTATTTTGTTTTAACGTAACAGGTTTAGTTTTCGGTAATAGAACTGCGGATTATTTCATGATTGGACACGAGTGCGGGGCAGACGCTCATTCATTGGATTCACTTCAGTGATTCTCTCGATTAATCGTGTATTTCCTGTTTTTTGGAATTTAGTAGTTTTCTCTTTTGGAAAAGAGCTGTGAATTTTTGTTAGTTGTGTCAGATTTCGGTTGTAGTGAGAATCCTTGTCGAGTGTGAATTAAATGATAGTTACAAGAGGCATGGCGCACCGGGAATTACAGGGAATGTTACAGACAGTGACCAGTCAGAAGGAACCAGGGGGAGTGCAAGCTTAGAGCACCTCTTCCGATACTACGGGGGATCTGGTGGACCGCTCAGGTAGCCTAGCTGACGTCACAGGTGGAGTCAGTGGGACTGGGGCGACGGTGTCACGGGTTATGCATAGGACTGGGCAGTCGAGGGTATCTTCCCATTCAAGTACAGACATGGTTATAGACATGAGTGTAGAATCATTCGAGGATTCGTCCCAAGAGTGGGGGGGTGCCGTCTTTGGTTCCCCCACCTATAACATCGACGCCATACCAACAGGGGATACAGGGAGCTGGACAGGAGGCATCAGTTAGTGTGGTAGGACGCCCCACGTCGTCAAGTAGGGAACATGACCAGCAACCTGTTCAACTGTAACATGAACAACCACACCAACAGCAGGAACTACCTCACATAACACCAATACCACAACACCCACTTACACCTCACCCATCACTACAACAACCCCAACTCCTATACCAACCCCATCCTCAACTTCTATACCAATCTCAACCTCAACTCTTATACCAACCCTTCCCCAAACCCCAGGCCACACCATACCTACTCCAACCCCAGGCCGCCCATGCCATACCCCAACCTTTTCCCCAACCCCAGGCCACTCCATACCTACTCCAACCCCAGGCCGCCCACACCATACCCCAACCTTCTCCCCAACCCCAGGCCACCCACACCATACCCCAACCTCAGGCGGCCCAACCCCCAACCTCAATCCATACCCCAACCCCAGGCCGCCCACACGATACCTCAACCCCAACCCCAGCCTCAACCCCTACACCAACACACTTCCAGTAGCCTCGCGTCACACACCGGGAATTATGAGTCTGATTCCCAAAGATGACTCTGCCGACACTCTTTTTCTAGGTACGGAGTTGCCGTCTTATAAGGTGGAACGCAACCGCCGAGTGGAAGACTGGCTTTGGCAGATTAGTGCGATGCTGGAGACTGTCCCAAATTATAGTTTGAAGATTACTCTCGCTATGAGGGCTTGCGTGGACGTAGTCGGTCCACTGGCGAGATTGAGAGTTTCGGCACCTGACGACATGACCTCAGTTTGTCTAAGCGATTAGGGACAGGTCTAAGGAAGAGGTGTCGGTGTAAGACAGCCGTTACACAGCAATGAAAACCTTGGTATTCTGAGAAAATACACTATATAACTTAACTCTCTTTGATGCCAACATCTTCTTCATAGAAGCGTTATAAAATTCTCCACATCGATCAGAATTAATTTTGCGCACTCCCCTGAGAATGTGGTTATCTAGAATTAGAGCCAGAGCTTTACTTGTATTTTTCCAAGCCTTGCTGCACAAGGGCACTACTTGGGCAAACCTGTACAATATATCTACACATACAAATAAATATTTCTCCCCATCATTATGTTTGTCCAATAAACTCATCTCGGCCAGATCTTTAGCTTGAAATAGTCACGCTTTAGGGCTTAATACTCGTCGCCGAGTGAATTTACGTGGGTGTAAATAATGAAGAGTATAGGACTCAGAGGTTTCCGGATAATCCCTTACATCGGATAGAGTTATTCTGGAGTTAATTAATTTAGCAGCATTATACAACCTCTGAACTTCTCCCAGCCCACCGGTAGATAAGGGGTCGTTATATATTCGTTCCAGTACATCTTTCTTGCTCACCATTGGTAAACTATCTCACAGATTGGTTCGTTAACAATATTACTACGCAATGTTGTAGTAGAGGGTGTGTTCAAGCCCAGATCAACTAACAAATTCTCGTAGGATTTGCTAATAACTTTCTTATATAACTCCAAAAATATCTTTGAATCCTTTTTCCCAAATATTTGTCGTCTATTGTTTCAATTTGTGAGAGGTCTCTTGATTTAACTAATATGAAATGAGAAGCATTTAAACTAATATTCCTCGAATATTTACCATGAAAAAGTTTATTTTGAGTAATTAATATAATGGAAACCAAGAAGTGCCGTCCTCTAGTAAAGATGTCTGATACGATTTTCGAATTGGCACACTCTGTAAAAAGGTCGTCATTGATTACTAAGATATGCGAGTCCTTATCCATGCGCCCTTCCACAGGATCAATAATGGTTGAATGCTCGATCAGCATCCTTTTAATTTGTGGGTCTGACCGAATTTCAGCGTATTCCCTCACCACTTACAATTATCTAGGAGAACATGTGTTGATACTTCCTTACAAGTTTACTGCACAAGAAGAAATTTCCACTGTTTAAATACCCAGCTATAATAACCCGAGACGGGTTCTCGGAATATATCTAGATGTTCCTCATGGATTATATCATAGAAACTGTCCATGACTAATGCTTCGTTAAGACTGATAAAACTTAGGAAATGGTGAAGGTATTTATACAAACATTAATCATTTACAGGAGTTTATTCACAAAATTATATTTACAGCAGCATTTTTAAACTAATCATTGTTCTTACAGTTAACACAGTTCACAAACAATAATAGTAATAAAGATCCTATTCCCTTTAGTATATAGTTCTACCCATATGTAATATCTATCTATCTATCTTAATACTAAATTAACTAAAATTGTACAACGTAAATCTAGTGAGAGTTGAATAATTTTGGAGCTGAAGCATCTCGCTTGCTCCAGGGAAGGAATATAGGGTAGAGTCTCTGTGGTTGCCCCACTTCTACTGCTTCATCGTCCTCTATAAACACTTCTTCTGTCCCATCAATCTCCTCCTCTCCTACTTCTACATCCATCTTTTTTACTTCTACTACATCCCTTCTACTCTACCTACTTCTACATCCATCCCCAATACATTGTTATTGGGGATATCTGGATGTGCATATGCTAGGAACTATGTGGGGCTAAGAATGTAACGTTTATCGTCAAATGCCGACAAACCTCTGCATTTACTACATGTAAAGATCTTTCCTTGCACATTGTATATAGATCTAAACACAAACCTGATTGAAGTGTTTATTTTAAAAGGGTGCTGAAAAGAGTCATGTGAGAGTTTCTCGCGGAGGTGGAATGGCACACCTTTACACTTACAAGTGTGCTCACCATCTTGAGTGGTGAAAGAGTATGTTTTAGATCTGAGAGCAATTGATTCGTTAATAATCTTAGACCCTATTTCTGACTTGAGCAATCCTGGTTCACCCTCACGTGCTTACTAGTAGGAAGGGTGAGTGTCATGAAAATTACTAAAATCCATGCAGTCAAAAAGAGGAGACTTATTAAGCTCTTCAAAAACATCCCGACAGTTGAGTTTAATGATGAAAGAGTCTGTGTCTGTATATAATAGACTCGCTTTATCCCCATACGCAGGTTTTACCATATCATACCAGAACTCATAGAGCCGCCTCTTAGCAATTTGAAGTATTTGATAACCCAGGTATGTAGGAGTGTTGACGAGGAGTCTTCTGCTTGATAGTGCATATCACACGATCCTAAACTAACAAAAGGCTCCTCTTGAGGAAAGGGTTTCGAGCGTGTTTCAGGAAGCCTCTACGATCTGTGACCAGATTGTGTTTGTTCCCATATTTAGAAACATCTGTGAGGCTCTTTAAATATATAGAGTTTGATATGAATTTGAAAGCCACTGAACTGCGCAACACGCCTGCAGGCACTTGACAAGGGGTGCACAACGCTCCTCCGGGATCTTATATTGTTAGAGTTTTATTCAAAACTCCCGCGGCTACATGGGGTTCACATCAGCTTCCTCAGGGCTCTTGTAAACAGACGCCATTTAAAAAAAATCGTGGGTAACATTCCTGGGTGTGAGAGCCTCAGTACTGAGTGAGCAACCAAGGCTGGCGCACGCAGCATGAGCTCACAGCACTGCTGTTCAGCTTGTGACTGAACTAATATCGCCTAATAATGTCAAAAATATATATATATATAACTTGTATTATTTAGACATGTTAGTATTACAACAGAGCCTCAGTGTGCTAATGACTGTGTACAATGTTGAAATATCAATGATTCAATCACGAGGTATTGTGGGAGGAGGAGGAAGTTTGGTGAGGGAGGGAATCCAGATAGCGTCACTGTGTGTGGGGCAGCCACTCTTGTTTTGCTCACCATACTAGCTTAGTGGTTCGCTATGGTGAGCACATATGTACATGGGTATATAACATGTGTGTATATATACCCGTGTACATATGTGCGTAGTATTGTGGGAGGAGGAATTTTGGTGAAGGAGGGAGAGAGGGAATTCAGGTAGCCTCACTGTGTGTGGCAGCCACTCTTGTTTTGCTCATCATACTAGCTTAGTGGTTGCGCTGTGGTGAACACATTAGTACATGGGATACAATGTTTGTATATAGTGTAATAACAACAACAGGAGTATGTTGGGAGGAGCCATTTTGGTGACGGAGGTGGCGTCGTACTCGTAGCGTCTTCTGCTTTCTGCTGTGTGAGTTCTCATGCAGTGTATGGTGGCCACTGAGCTGTTTGGACACAATGCCGGCTTGCTTGCATAATTATGGTGAATAAAACATGTAGATACGTATACATAACGTGTGTAAATAGTGTAATAAAAACAATAACAGTATGGTGGGAGGAGCAATGTTGGCGAGTAAGGTGTAAGGAGTAAGCTAGGTTTTGGAGGAGTGAGGGAGGGCTGGCTGGGTGTGGCAGCTCACACTCGCGGAGTTCTGAGTGTGTTGATGGTGAATGTATATAGTGTGTGATAGTGTATAGTGTGTAAATATACATAAATGAACATGAAACATTGGATATATGTGGACACATATAATACAGTGTCTTGGGACAGTATGGATGTTCTACAGCCATAATCTTTTGTATGTGTTCATTATACATAGGATTGGCAAGAAAAAACAAAACAAATGTATTCGGAAATGTACGCAAAAAATGAACAAAAAAATATTTGTGGCAACTCGTGCATATTGAAGCTGGCTGGCGACTGGCTTCAGGAGTCTACGTCACGGGCGACTGGCTTCAGGAGTCTACGTCACGGGCGACTGGCTTCAGGAGTCTGCGTCACGGGCGACTGGCTTCAGGAGTCTACGTCACGGGCGACTGGCTTCAGGAGTCTACGTCACGGGCGACTGGCTTCAGGAGTCTACGTCACGGGCGACTGGCTTCAGGAGTCTGCGTCACGGGCGACTGGCTTCAGGAGTCTACGTCACGGGCGACTGGCTTCAGGAGTCTACGTCACGGGCGACTGGCTTCAGGAGTCTACGTCACGGGCGACTGGCTTCAGGAGTCTGCGTCACGGGCGACTGGCTTCAGGAGTCTACGTCACGGGCGACTGGCTTCAGGAGTCTACGTCACGGGCGACTGGCTTAAGGAGTCTACGTCACGGGCGACTGGCTTCAGGAGTCTACGTCACGGGCGACTGGCTTCAGGAGTCTGCGTCACGGGCGACTGGCTTCAGGAGTCTACGTCACGGGCGACTGGCTTCAGGAGTCTACGTCACGGGCGACTGGCTTCAGGAGTCTACGTCACGGGCGACTGGCTTCAGGAGTCTACGTCACGGGCGACTGGCTTCAGGAGTCTACGTCACGGGCGACTGGCTTCAGGAGTCTACGTCACGGGCGACTGGCTTCAGGAGTCTACGTCACGGGCGACTGGCTTCAGGAGTCTGCGTCACGGGCGACTGGCTTCAGGAGTCTACGTCACGGGCGACTGGCTTCAGGAGTCTACGTCACGGGCGACTGGCTTCAGGAGTCTGCGTCACGGGCGACTGGCTTCAGGAGTCTACGTCACGGGCGACTGGCTTCAGGAGTCTGCGTCACGGCGACTGGCTTCAGAAGTCTGCGTCACGGGCGACTGGCTTCAGGAGTCTACGTCACAGGCGACTGGCTTCAGGAGTCTACGTCACGGGCGACTGGCTTCAGGAGTCTACGTCACGGGCGACTGGCTTCAGGAGTCTACGTCACGGGCGACTGGCTGCAGGAGTCTGCGTCACGGGCGACTGGCTTCAGGAGTCTACGTCACGGGCGACTGGCTTCAGGAGTCTACGTCACAGGCGACTGGCTTCAGGAGTCTACGTCACGGGCGACTGGCTTCAGGAGTCTACGTCACAGGCGACTGGCTTCAGGAGTCTACGTCACGGGCGACTGGCTTCAGGAGTCTACGTCACAGGCGACTGGCTTCAGGAGTCTACGTCACGGGCGACTGGCTTCAGGAGTCTACGTCACGGGCGACTGGCTTCAGGAGTCTACGTCACGGGCGACTGGCTGCAGGAGTCTGCGTCACGGGCGACCACCAAATCGTGACGTCACACGCCATTTTCCGGACCCCATTGCGGCCAATGTAATTACAAATTCGATTTTTTTTTACATAACAGTGATCAGGGAAGGGGATTAAACATTTAAAAAAAAATCCCGTGAATTTATTTCCTGCACACAAGGGGGTGCCGTATTTGGAAGGTAAGCAGCACATTGGTTAAGGTAGCTCTCTTGCTCAAATTCGAAGATGTCGGGAACTTTAGCTACCTCTAATCCAATATGCATGAGCAGCTGTAACAAGTCAAGACTAACCAGATAATCTTTCTGAGGGAGGTGAGAAGCAATTAATTTAATATTGTTCTTAGGCAAGCCTCATCTTTTTTCTGTAAGAATATTCTTACTGTAGGGTGAAATGTGTTCCTCGGTAATGCAAGTATAGGAAAGAACAAGGGGGAGTTCATCTGTATACCTCGATACCTCTGGACTAACCTGCAATGTATCACACAACACCCAATACCCCTTTGCCTCGTCACATGTGATATTCTCCAAGCCCTGCTCTAGCAGCGCGAGACGCTCATTGTGAGACAGTTTCCGAATCCCTCCGCGAGGGAGTAGTTCAGCAGCCCGTCCTCCAAACAAAGATCCAAAAGTGATTCCATGAACCCGCCAAACCCCCTGTTTATGAATGAAAAACGGTTTACACACGACTCACAACTGCTGACGTTCGAACATATCCGGAACAAGTGCTTCACTGACGAATTTTGTTCGAATCACAACGCTGTAAATGCTACACCCACGTACTACAAATACAAATAATCGCCAACAGAACCTAAACACCTAACCTAACCTATCCTATGCCTATATATACACAATATGCTAATATATTATAACATTAATTTATACTTGAGAAAATTCCTGTTTTGAATGAACATTATGTTAAAATTTATGAATGCGTCTGTGGGGTTGACCGCTGAATGTAATGGACTTGAGTCGAGGACGGGTTGAGTTCTGTCATACACGCTCCGTATAGACTGTTAAAATCCAGGTAGATGATATAACTACTATCATCACCTACATCTAACCCTGTGTGCTGGTTCTCCACATTTATGTACTGTCTCGTCACACTGGTGAACCTTCCTCGGAGATTTAGGCGAAGTAAATCATATAAAATTGGGTTTGACACAACATCAAGTTCAACTTTCGATTTAAGCAAGAATGCATCCTAAACGGATGAGCATAGAGAAATGTAGCTGGAAATGTCCAATTTGTAGAGAGTGAGCATGGTATCTCGCCAGACAGTGAACACATCAGCCAACAACCCAGTGTCTACTTTGAGGTATAGGACTCCCCTATGTTACGACATTTAGCTAGATCAAAAATTTCTAAGGCTTGTTTATATTCTTTTTCTGATAACTCCTCGTCTTTCAGTGTGTTGTAAAACTTATCACATGAAGGAAGGTGCGGTTCATCTAGTACACTCATAGATGATAAGTAATTATAGCAGAATGATTATTTACCCTTCAACAGTTGAGGATGGCAGTTTTATTTACACCCTTTAACATAGCCAATGTGAGGGTGGTGGGTTTCCTACTATCAATCTGATCTTACGCTATTCTTCTAAGTCATCCATTGAGAAGGGCTAAACTGTCCAATAATCGTAAGTTGTTCACATCAACTTTCATAAACTTAAATCCGTCCCTAGCTAATATATCTATTTTCATCCCTGGTCTTTCATCTAGTTTAAGATTACTCCTAAATCATAGGAAGCATTGTGCGAAAAAGTGTACAGGAACTTGTATGAATGTATACACTGCAAATTACATCTATCATAGTAAGTCGCTTTATAATTGTGGAATCGTATTGTTTGGTCGTGATGATGATGGACTTTGATTACATCATTCCCGTTAAAAGGTTCAACATAGAGTTCACAGGCTGTTTTTTCTCAAATATTGCTTGCTGTTGCTGGGACATGTGAAGTTCATAGGATACTAGACCCCTCTTGATTCTAGCCCATGACGCTTCTAGGGTGCTTACAAAGTGATTGACAGCGTCCTTACCTAGATAGGTGTCATTCTCGACAATGTTCATCTGTTTGTCAATGACAATGTAAGCATATGCCACCGAATTGTGACGTGATTATATCATCCCTTTAGGGTTTAAGCGATCTAACATACACTCAAAATCACAAAAAAGCACGTGTGACTATAAACATATCTCCGTCCATAATTGCGGAAAGTAATTTTCTGCAGGATAAAATTTAAGAGTTTGATGTACTTTACATGTATCTTCGTGAGCTAACATACGGTCTGGTGGGAGCGTTTTCAAACAACAATAACAAAAGCTGTTGTGAGATGGGAACTTTTCAGGGCGGGAGTTAATATTGCGTACATACTGGTTAAAATCTGTTAATAATACTAAGCATTGAGCTTCCAACATCAACAATGAAATAATGTCTTTATGCCCGCTCCATCTTTTCCTAGTTAGCTAGTGTGATATAGTGTCGTCGTCGACTCGCATTTTCATCTCTTTCTAGTGAATAGATAAATATACTGACTCTATTTATTTTCTCCACCTTGGTGATGTCCTCAAATGTTACTGCAGAATTGACATCTGCTGGCCAATTAATGTGTCTGAGACACCATCCTGCTTCTCCACATCGTTTACGAATATTATCCAGGTGCATGCCTTTAGCAAAACATTTATAAGCTGCAACACACTGCATAAGGCAGATATTAGCCTCACCCTCTAGATTGAAAACTAGTCTCTTCCCCCGCAGGCCTTCAGGATACTCAACATGCGAGCCTATTCTTATCTGATGTTCAATCTGAACGCAGTTAATATAAAAGCCTGAGACGCTCAACCAAGACATTGGATCCTTCTTTCTGTTCTAAGTAAAGGCTTATCTTCTCTGTCAATTCATCAGATCAGAAATCAATAAGAGAGTCTATTTCCTCTTGAGTCACTGTTCTCCTTTCACCTCGTATGGGGAACCCATCATTATTTATTGGGTTATCTTGAGTTGATTTCAGGGCTTTAGTGTCCCCACGGCCGGTTCCTTGACCAGGCCTCCACCCCCAGGAAGCAGCCCGTGACAGCTAACTCCCAGGTACCTATTTACTGCTAGGTAACAGGGGTATAGGGTGAAAGAAACTCTGCCCATCGTTTCTTGCCGGCGCCCGGGATCGAACCCGGGACCACAGGATCACGTGTCCAGTTTGCTATCCTCTCGGCCGGGTGGCCCCAAGTAAGGTAAAGGGTCAAGTAAATCCTTCTCCTCCTCCTCCTCGTCCTGACATCCTTTTAAATTGCACACAATTGGTGTGATTTCTGGGTAAATTAGAAGGGAGGGATGTCGTGGAGAGAAAAGGGAGCGAATCTCATTAATGAAAATTTTTCTATATGTTCTCAGATAGAGGCCAGGGGATAGTATTAACATGGGCCGGTATAGAGAATGAAAGCCGAACATAGCCTCCATTATAGTTATCTATCCGATCCAGGAGATGTGGGAGAATTTCTAGTGCAGGTGGGGCCAAAACTGAACTGCATAATCCAAATGGGGCCTAACTAGAAAAAAATATAGCTGAAGAACCACACCAGGTGTCTTGTTACTAACGCTTCGATTAATAAATCCCAGTGTCCGATTTGCCTTATTACGAAAATTCATGCAATGTTCCTTTGGTATTAAATTCTTACTAATCATAACTCCCAGATCCCTTTCGCAATCCGACTTCGCAATCTCAACACCACCTAGCTCGTATCTTGTAACTATCATCATTACCTAGCCTCAAAACTTTACATTTATCAGTATTAAACTGCATCTGCCAATCATTTGACCATTTCAAAACCCTATTTAGGTCAACTTGAAGTGAAAGCGAGTCTTCTTCCGTGTGAATTTCCCTACCGATTTTTGGATCATCGGCAAATTTGCAAATGTTGCTACTCAAACCTGAATCTAAATCATTTATATATATTATAAACAACAGAGGGCCCAGGAAAGAGCCTTGAGGCACTCCACTTACAACATTTTCCCACTCTGACTTGACTCCATTTATACTAACTCTCTGTTTCCTTTCGAATAGCCATGCCCTAATCCAGCTTAATATAGCACCCCCAATACCATGACCCTCTATCTTTTTAATCAGTCTTTCATGTGGAACTGTATCAAAAGATTTGCTAAAGTCAAGGTACACAACATCACAATCCTTAGCACTATCAACTGCCTCAACTATGCTATAATAAAAAGATAACAGATTTGTTAAACATGGACCTAAATATGTTTAGGTCCATGTTTAACATGGAGGTATTTAGAGAGAACGTTTCGTGCCAGAGATAGGGGGAACAGATTAAGGGTTTGCTATCCGGGAGCTGGAATTGGTGATATTGTTGGAAACATGAATGATATTATGACGGGAAATGGGAACAAACTCATTATTTGTATTAGTGCAGGGGGTAATGTTGTTGGGCGAGTTAGGAGTGAGGAAATAATACAGAGATTCAGGACAGCCATTGAATTAGTTAGGAGCAAGGGAGGAATCCCGATCATATGTGGCATTCTTCCAAGAAAGGGAGTGGGAAATGAAAGGATGTCGAGGGCAATTGGTGTCAATAGCCGGCTTGAAAGATATTGCAAATCAAGTGCAATATCTTTCACAGACAACTGGGAACACTTCTATGGAAGAAATGAAATGTATGCTCGTGATGGGGTGCATCTATCGAGAGCTGGGGTTGTTGCTGTTGCGAACTCGTTGGAAGAAGTGGTTAGAGGTGTTTGTTTGGGTTTAAACTGTTAGTAGATAGAGGTATGGGAATTGATTTGGAGGAAGGAGATAATAAAAGTATGTGTTTGTGGGAGAAAGGAATTGGCAAAATGATCAGGGAAAGAGAAGGGCCTCAAAATAACAATTCACTTAGGGTATATTACACTAACAGTAGAAGTCTAAGAAATAAAATTAACGAATTAAATGCTCTTGTCTGCTCAGAAAAAATAGATATTATTGCACTTAACGAAACGTGGATGAATGTAGAAAATAGAGAACTATTAGCTGAATATCAAATAAATGGATTTAAACTATTTCACACAGATAGATTTATTAGACGAGGAGGGGGAGTAGCCATATATGTTAGTCTCAAAGAGGGAATCAAAACTGAGCCACACACAGAAACTATTTGGATAGAATTATACGAAAAAGCAAATAATATGATAATAGGAGTTATATATAGGCCACCAAATTTAGACAGAATGGAAGCAAAGCATCTACGGGATGAAATATCTACGGCATCTAGATCTAACAGTATTTACGTCATGGGTGACTTTAATTTTAGTGGAATAAACTGGGTGAACAAAACAGGGAATAGTGAAGAAGAAGATTTTCTAGAATTAATTGACGATTGCTTTCTTACGCAACACATTAAGGAACCAACACGGGAAAATAATATTTTAGATTTAGTGTTAACTAACAGGAAAACACAAATTAATGACATCGAAATAGGGAGTGAGCTAGGGAACAGTGATCACAAAGAAATCAGATTTAGCATAGAATGGAATAGACCTGTAGGAGAAAATTCTGTTAAAGGGCCAGATTTTCAAAAAGCTGATTTTAATAGCCTAAGATTTTTTTTGGGTCAAATTGATTGGAAAGTCTTGGGTATGGGGTGGGGGCCGGTCTTGGAGCGAGACATGAACCCAGCGATAGGTGACGTAAATGGGGATTTCGATGTGGATTCAATATATAACTTATTTAAGAATATTCTAAACAAAGCACAGGAACGTAGTATACCATACAAATTGAATAGATCGAATACTAATGACCCAAAGTGGATAACAAAGAATTTGAAGAACCTTATAGGTAAAAAGAGAGCTTGGTACAAAGGGATTAAAAATGGGGAGGTCACTTTAGAACAGGAACTCGTACAACTGGTTAGAAATGTTAAAAAAGAGATAAGGAAAGCAAAAAGAAACTATGAAGTTCGTTTAGCAGGGCTAGCAAAGACAAATCCTAAAGGTTTTTTTTCCGTTATATCGTACTAAGACTAGGGAAAGGATAGGTCCATTAAAAACTGAGACAGGTCAAATAACAGATAGTGATGAAGAGATGAGTAGTATTTTTAATAAATATTTTGTATCTGTATTTACTAAAGAGGAACTTAACAATATGCCTTCAGCCGAACAAGTCTATGTGGGTGGGGACGAGAACAGGTTGACGAGTTTAGCAGTTACCAGGGAGGATGTTCTTAAACAAATAGTAAAACTCAAACCAAACAAATCCCCAGGGCCGGATGAAGTGTTTGCCAGGGTGCTTAAAGACTGCAAAGAGGAGCTTTGTGATCCACTGTCAACCATATTTAATAAATCAATAGAGTCAGGCAGAGTGCCAGAGTTTTGGAAAGTTGCTAATGAACATAAGAACATAAGAACATAAGAACAAAGGTAACTGCAAAAGGCCTATTGGCCCATACGAGGCAGCTCCTATTCTATAACCACCCAATCCCACTCATATACTTGTCCAACCCGCGCTTGAAACAATCGAGGGACACCACCTCCACCACCAAACTGGTATCCACCAATGTGATACCAGTTTTTAAGAAAGGAGATAGATCACTTGCGTCTAACTATCGACCAATTACCCTAACGTCTACTGTGGGAAAGTTACTCGAATCTATAATAGCAAATAAAATTCGTCTTCATCTTGAAAAACATAAATTAATAATTGAGTCGCAACATGGTTTTATAAATGACCATTCATGTTTAAGAAATTTCTTATCTTTTTATTCTAGCATTGTTGAGGCAGTTGATAGTGGTAAGGATTGCGATGTTGTGTACCTTGACTTTAGCAAAGCTTTTGATACAGTGCCACATGAAAGACTGATTAAAAAGATAGTCTCATGGTATTGGGGGTGCTATATTAAGCTGGATTAGGGCATGGCTATACCAAAAGAAACAGAGAGTTAGTATAAATGAAGTCAAGTCAGAGTTGGAAAATGTTGTAAGTGGGGTGCCTCAGGGCTCTGTCCTGGGACCTCTGTTGTTTATAATTTATATAAATGATTTAGATTCAGGTTTGAGTAGCAACATTTGCAAATTTGCCGATGATACGAAAATCGGTAAGGAAATTAATTCGGAGGAGGACTCACTATCACTTAAAGTTGATCTAGATTGAAGCGCAGGTCCCTCAAACTGCTCGAAAGAAAAAGGGAGAATCGAAGCGAATTTTGGTTGTGAGAGATTCCCAGGTGAGGTATTTAGACAGAACGTTTTGTGCCAGAGATAGGGGGAACAGATTAAGGGTTTGCTATCCGGGAGCTGGAATTGGTGATATTGTTGGAAATATGAATGATATTATGACAGGAAATGGAAACAAACACATTATTTGTATTAGTGCAGGGGGTCATGATGTTGGACGAGTTAGGAGTGAGGAAATAATACAGAGATTCAGGACAGCCATTGAATTAGTTAGGAGCAAGGGAGGAATCCCGATCATATGTGGCATTCTTGCAAGAAAGGGAGTAGGAAATGAATGGATATCGAGGGCACTTGGTGTCAATTGCCGGCTGGAAAGATATTGCAAATCAAATGCAATATCTTTCATAGACAACTGGGAACACTTCTATGGAAGAAATGAAATGTATGCTCGTGATGGGGTGCATCTATCGAGAGCTGGGGTTGTTGCTGTTGCGAACTAGTTGGAAGAAGTGGTTAGAGGTGTTTGGGTTTAAACTGTTAGCTGATAGAGGTATGGGAATTGATTTGGAGGAAGGAGATAATAAAAGTACGTGTTTGTGGGAGAAAGGAATTGGCAAAATGATCAGGGAAAGAGAAGGGCCTCAAAATAACAATTCACTTAGGGTATATTACTCTAACAGTAGAAGTCTAAGAAATAAAATTAACGAATTAAATGCTCATGTCTGCACAGAAAAAAATAGATATTATTGCACTTACCGAAACGTGGATGAATGCAGAAAATAGAGAACTATTAGCTGAATATCAAATAAATGGATTTAAACTATTTCACACAGATAGATATATTAGACAAGGAGGGGGAGTAGCCATATATGTTAGGGACAATTTGAAATGTAGTCTCAAAGAGGGAATCAAAACTGAGCCACACACAGAAACTATTTGGATAGAATTATACGAAAAAGCAAATAATATGATAATAGGAGTTATATATAGGCCACCAAATTTAGACAGAATGGAAGCAAAGCATCTATGGGATGAAATATCTAGGGCATCTAGATCTAACAGTATTTACGTCATGGGTGACTTTAATTTTAGTGGAATAAACTGGTTGAACAAAACAGGGAATAGTGAAGCAGAAGATTTTCTAGAATTAATTGACGATTGCTTTCTTACGCAACACATTAAGGAACCAACACGGGAAAATAATATTTTAGATTTAGTGTTAACTAACAGGGAAACACAAATTAATGACATCGAAATAGGGAGTGAGCTAGGAAACAGTGATCACAAAGAAATCAGATTTAGCATAGAATGGAATAGACCTGTAGGAGAAAATTCTGTTAAAGTGCCAGATTTTCGAAAAGCTGATTTTAATAGCCTTAGAAATTTTTGGGGTCAAATTGATTGGAAAGTCTTGGGTATGGGGTGAGGGCCGGTCTTGGAGCGAGACATGAACCCAGCGATAGGTGACGTAAATGGGAATTTCGATGTGGATTCAATATATAACTTATTTAAGAATATTCTAAACAAAGCACAGGAACGTAGTATACCATACAAATTGAATAGATCGAATACCAATGACCCAAAGTGGATAACAAAGAATTTGAAGAACCTTATAGGTAAAAAGAGAGCTTGGTACAAAAGGATTAAAAATGGGGAGATCACTTTAGAACAGGAATTCGTACAACTGGTTAGAAATGCTAAAAAAGAGATAAGGAAAGCAAAACGAAACTATGAAGTTCGCATAGCAGGGCAAGCAAAGACAAATCCTAAAGGGTTTTTTCAGTTATATCGTACTAAGACTAGGGAAAGGATAGATCCATTAAAAACTGAGACAGGTCAAATAACAGATAGTGATGAAGAGATGAGTAGTATTTTTAATAAATATTTTGTATCTGTATTTACTAAAGAGGAAATAAACAATATGCCTTCAGCCGAACAAGTCTATGTGGGTTCGGACGAGGACAGGTTGACGAGTTTAACAGTTACCGGATAGGATGTTCTTAAACAAATACTAAAACTCAAACCAAATGCAGATGCAGTTTAATGCTGATAAATGTAAAGTTCTGAGGTTAGGTAATGATGATAGAGTTACAAGATACGAGCTAGATGGTGTTGTGATTGCGAAGTCGGATTGCGAAAGGGATCTGGGAGTTATGATTAGTAAGAATTTAAAACAAAAGGATCAATGCATAAATGTTCGTAATAAGGCAAATCGGACACTTGGATTTATTAATCGCAGCGTTAGTAACAAGACACCTGGTGTGGTTCTCAAGCTATATCTTGCTCTAGTTAGGCCCCATTTAGATTATGCAGTTCAGTTTTGGTCGCCATATTATAGAATGGACATAAATTCACTTGAACGTGTCCAGCGTAGGATGACTAAGTTAATTCCCCAAATTAGAAATCTTTCATATGAAGAAAGATTAACAAAGCTTAAGTTGCATTCACTGGAAAGGCGAAGAGTTAGGGGTGACATGATAGAGGTTTACAAGTGGATGAATGGACATAACCGGGGGGATATTAATAGGGTATTAAAAGTATCAACACAGGACAGAACACGAAACAATGGGTATAAATTGGATAAGTTTAGATTTAGGAAAGACTTGGGTAAATACTGGTTCAGTAACAGGGTTGTTGATTTGTGGAACCAATTGCCGCGTAACATTGTGGAGGAGGGGTCCCTCGATTGTTTCAAGCGCGGGTTGGACAAGTATATGAGTGGGATTGGGTGGTTGTAGAATAGGAGCTGCCTCGTATGGGCCAATAGGCCTTCTGCAGTTACCTTTGTTCTTATGTTCTTATGTTCAAACAAATCCCCAGGGCCGGATGAAGTGTTTGCAGGGTGCTTAAAGAATGCAAAGAGGAGCTTTGTGACCCACTGTCAACCATATTTAATAAATCAATAGAGTCAGGCAGAGTCCCAGAGTTTTGGAAAGTTGCTAATGTGATACCAGTTTTTAAGAAAGGAGATAGATCGCTTGCGTCTAACTATCGACCAATTAGCCTAACGTCTATTGTGGGAATGTTACTCGAATCTATAATAGCAAATAAAATTCGTCTTCATCTTGAAAAACATAAATTAATAATTGAGTCGCAACATGGTTTTATAAATGGCCGTTCATGTTTAACAAATTTGTTATCTTTTTATTCTAGCATTGTTGAGGCAGTTGATAGTGGTAAGGATTGCGATGTTGTGTACCTTGACTTTAGCAAAGCTTTTGATACAGTGCCACATGAAAGACTGATGAAAAAGTTAGAGTCTCATGGTATTGGGGGTGCTATATTAAGCTGGATTAAGGCATGGCTATACCAAAGGAAACAGAGTTAGTATAAATGGAGTCAAGTCAGAGTGGGAAAATGTTGTAAGTGTGGTGCCTCAGGGCTCTGTCCTGGGACCTCTGTTGTTTATAATATATATAAATGATTTAGATTCAGGTTTGAGTAGCTACATTTGCAAATTTGCCGATGATACGAAAATCGGTAGGGAAATTAATTCGGAGGAGGACTCACTATCACTTCAAGTTGATCTAGATAGGGTTTTGAAATGGTCGAAGGATTGACAGATGCAGTTTAATGCTGATAAATGTAAAGTTCTGAGGTTAGGTAATGATGATAGGGTTACAAGATACGAGCTAGATGGTGTTGAGATTGCGAAGTTGAATTGCGAGAGGGATCTGGGAGTTATGATTAGCAAAAATATAAAAACAAAAGGATCAATGCATAAATGTTCGTAATAAGGCAAATCGGACACTTGGATTTATTAATCGCAGCGTTAGTAACAAGACACCTGGTGTGGTTCTCAAGCTATATCTTGCTCTAGTTAGGCCCCATTTAGATTATGGAGTTCAGTTTTGGTCTCCATATTATAGAATGGATATAAATTCACTTGAACGTGTCCAGCGTAGGATGCCTAAGTTAATTCCCCAAATTAGAAATCTTTCATATGAAGAAAGATTAACAAACCTTAAATTGCATTCACTGGAAAGGCGAAGAGTTAGGGGTGACATGATAGAGGTTTACAAGTGGGTGAATGGACATAACAAAGGGGATATTAATAGGGTATTAAAAGTATCAACACAAGACAGAACACGAAACAATGGGTATAAATTGGATAAGTTTAGATTTAGGAAAGACTTGGGTAAATACTGGTTCAGTAACAGGGTTGTTGATTTGTGGAACCAATTGCTGCGTAACATTGTGGAGGTGGGGTCCCTCGATTGTTTCAAGCATGGGTTAGACATGTATATGAGTGGGATTGGGTGGTTATAAATAGGAGCTGCCTCGTATGGGCCAATAGGCCTTCTGCAGTTACCTTTGTTCTTATGTATCCAAAGCTTTGTTAAAGTCAAGGTACACAACAATACAATCCTTACCACTATCAACTGCCTCAACTATGCTGGAATAAAAGATAGCAAATTTGTTAAACATGAATGGCCATTTGTAAAACCATGTTGCGACTCATTTATTAATTTATGTTTTTCAAGATGAAGACGAATTGTATTTGCAATTAACGATTCAAGTAACTTTCCCACAATAGACGTTAGGCTAATTGGCCGATAGTTTGACGCAAGTGATCTATCTACTTTCTTAAAAATTTGTACCACATTAGCTACCTTCCATGACTCTGGCACTCTGCCTAACTCTATTGATTTATTAAATATGGTAGACAGTGGCTCGGAAGCTCCTCTTTGCATTCTTTAAGCACCCTGGCAAACACTTCATCCGGCCCTGGGGATTTGTTTGATTTGAGTTTAACTATCTGATTAATTACATCCTCCCTGGTAACTGCTAAACTAGTCAACGTGTCCTCGTCCCCACCCACATAAACTTGTTCGGCTGAAGGCATAATGTTAAGATCCTCTTTAGTAAATACAGATATGAAATATTTATTAAAAATGCTACTCATCTCCTTGTCATTTTCTGTTATTTGACCGGTCTTAGCTTTTAATGGACCTATCCTTTCCATTGTCTTAGTTCGATATAACTGAAAAAACTCTTTAGGATTTGTCTATGCTTGCCCTGCTATGCGAACTTCATAGTTTCTTTTTGCTTTCCTTATATCTTTTTTACATTTCTAACCAGTTGTACGAATTCCTGTTCTAAACTGACTTCCCATTCTTAATCTTTTTTTACCACGCTCTCTTTTTACCAATAAGGTTCTTCAAATTCTTCGTTATCAACTTTGGGTCATTAGTATTCGATCTACTCAATTTGTATGGTATACTACGTTCCTGTGCTCTGTTTAGAATATTCTTAAATAAGTTATATATTGAATCCACATCGAAATCCCCTTTTACATCACCTATCGCTGGGTTCATGTCTCGCTCCAAAACCGGCCAACCCCCCATGCCCAAGACTTTCCAATCTATTTGACCCAAAAAATTTCATAGGCTACTAAAATAAGTTTTTTGAAAATCTGGCCCTTTAACAGAATTTTCTCCTACAGGTCTATTCCATTCTATGCTAAATGCCATCAGTGAGAGGTTGTGTTAACCGGAGCTCCTGAGTGTTGTTATATTATCATAGCAATATGGAAGTTGTAGTTAAGGACCTGGTGACTCTAGTGGGAGCCCTGAGGACAGAGTTGGACTCTCTGCGGGAGGAGGTGCGTCAGCTGAAAGAACAACGAGAAGTAACGAAGGAGGAGACCAGTAGTAAAGGGACCTCGTCTTGGAGAATTGTGAAAGACAGGGGCCTTAAGAAGACTTTGATAAAGCCGCCTTCAAACGCCATAGCAACTTCTAATTCATTTGACGTTTTGGAGGACGAGTGCTGTGGTGAGACTGCGGATCGCGCAAAAGGGAAAGCATCGAAGAGAAAGGAAGCGCAGGCCCCTCAGAAAGTAAAGGAAGTACCTAAGCAAACATTAGTTGTGGGAGATTCCCAGATAAGGTATTTGGATAGAGCGTTTTGT
The DNA here is from genome assembly GCF_040958095.1 of Procambarus clarkii. Taxonomy (NCBI): domain Eukaryota; kingdom Metazoa; phylum Arthropoda; class Malacostraca; order Decapoda; family Cambaridae; genus Procambarus; species Procambarus clarkii. The sequence continues at coordinate 262,520 of NW_027189253.1, forward strand.
GCTAGAGATAGGGGGAACAGGTTAAGGGTTTGCTATCCCGGAGCTGGCATTGGTGATATTATAAACAACATGAATGATATTATGGCTGGTAATGGGAACAATCCCATTATTTGCATTAGCGTGGGAGGAAATGATGTTGGTCGAGTTAGGAGTGAGGAACTGATTCAGAGGTATAAAACAGCCATAGAATTAGTTAGGAGCAAGGGAGGAATCCCGATCATATGTGGCATTCTTCCAAGAAAGGGAGTGGGAAAAGAATGGATATCGAGGGCACCTGGTGTCAATTGCCGGCTGGAAAGATATTGCAAATCAAATGCAATATCTTCCATAGACAACTGGGAACACTTCTATGGAAGAAATGAAATGTATGCTCGTGATGGGGTGCATCTATCGAGAGCTGGGGTTGTTGCTGTTGCGAACTCGTTGGAAGAAGTGGTTAGAGGTGTTTGTTTGGGTTTAAACTGTTAGTAGATAGATGTATGGGAATTGATTTGGAGGAAGGAGGTAATAAAAGTATGTGTTTGTGGGAGAAAGGAATTGGCAAAATGATCAGGGAAAGAGAAGGTCCGCAAAATAACAATTCACTTAGGGTATATTACACTAACAGTAGAAGTCTAAGAAATAAAATTAACGAATTAAATGCTCTTGTCTGCACAGAAAAAATAGATATTATTGCACTTACCGAAACGTGGATGAATGTAGAAAATAGAGAACTATTAGCTGAATATCAAATATATGGATTTAAACTATTTCACACAGATAGATATATTAGACGAGGAGGTGGAGTAGCCATATATGTTAGGGACAATTTGAAATGTAGTCTCAAAGAGGGAATCAAAACTGAGCCACACACAGAAACTATTTGGATAGAATTATACGAAAAAGCAAATAATATGATAATAGGAGTAATATATAGGCCACCAAATTTAGACAGAATGGAAGCAAAGCATCTATGGGATGAAATATCTAGGGCATCTAGATCTAACAGTATTTACGTCATGGGTGACTTTAATTTTAGTGGAATAAACTGGTTGAACAAAACAGGGAATAGTGAAGCAGAAGATTTTCTAGAATTAATTGACGATTGCTTTCTTACGCAACACATTAAGGAACCAACACGGGAAAATAATATTTTAGATTTAGTGTTAACTAACAGGGAAACACAAATTAATGACATCGAAATAGGGAGTGAGCTAGGAAACAGTGATCACAAAGAAATCAGATTTAGCATAGAATGGAATAGACCTGTAGGAGAAAATTCTGTTAAAGTGCCAGATTTTCGAAAAGCTGATTTTAATAGCCTTAGAAATTTTTTGGGTCAAATTGATTGGAAAGTCTTGGGTATGGGGTGAGGGCCGGTCTTGGAGCGAGACATGAACCCAGCGATAGGTGACGTAAATGGGAATTTCGATGTGGATTCAATATATAACTTATTTAAGAATATTCTAAACAAAGCACAGGAACGTAGTATACCATACAAATTGAATAGATCGAATACCAATGACCCAAAGTGGATAACAAAGAATTTGAAGAACCTTATAGGTAAAAAGAGAGCTTGGTACAAAAGGATTAAAAATGGGGAGGTCACTTTAGAACAGGAATTCGTACAACTGGTTAGAAATGCTAAAAAAGAGATAAGGAAAGCAAAACGAAACTATGAAGTTCGCATAGCAGGGCAAGCAAAGACAAATCCTAAAGGTTTTTTTCAGTTATATCGTACTAAGACTAGGGAAAGGATAGATCCATTAAAAACTGAGACAGGTCAAATAACAGATAGTGATGAAGAGATGAGTAGTATTTTTAATAAATATTTTGTATCTGTATTTACTAAAGAGGAAATAAACAATATGCCTTCAGCCGAACAAGTCTATGTGGGATCGGACGAGGACAGGTTGACGAGTTTAACAGTTACCGGATAGGATGTTCTTAAACAAATACTAAAACTCAAACCAAATGCAGATGCAGTTTAATGCTGATAAATGTAAAGTTCTGAGGTTAGGTAATGATGATAGAGTTACAAGATACGAGCTAGATGGTGTTGTGATTGCGAAGTCGGATTGCGAAAGGGATCTGGGAGTTATGATTAGTAAGAATTTAAAACAAAAGGATCAATGCATAAATGTTCGTAATAAGGCAAATCGGACACTTGGATTTATTAATCGCAGCGTTAGTAACAAGACACCTGGTGTGGTTCTCAAGCTATATCTTGCTCTAGTTAGGCCCCATTTAGATTATGCAGTTCAGTTTTGGTCGCCATATTATAGAATGGACATAAATTCACTTGAACGTGTCCAGCGTAGGATGACTAAGTTAATTCCCCAAATTAGAAATCTTTCATATGAAGAAAGATTAACAAAGCTTAAGTTGCATTCACTGGAAAGGCGAAGAGTTAGGGGTGACATGATAGAGGTTTACAAGTGGATGAATGGACATAACCGGGGGGATATTAATAGGGTATTAAAAGTATCAACACAGGACAGAACACGAAACAATGGGTATAAATTGGATAAGTTTAGATTTAGGAAAGACTTGGGTAAATACTGGTTCAGTAACAGGGTTGTTGATTTGTGGAACCAATTGCCGCGTAACATTGTGGAGGAGGGGTCCCTCGATTGTTTCAAGCGCGGGTTGGACAAGTATATGAGTGGGATTGGGTGGTTGTAGAATAGGAGCTGCCTCGTATGGGCCAATAGGCCTTCTGCAGTTACCTTTGTTCTTATGTTCTTATGTTCAAACAAATCCCCAGGGCCGGATGAAGTGTTTGCCAGGGTGCTTAAAGAATGCAAAGAGGAGCTTTGTGACCCACTGTCAACCATATTTAATAAATCAATAGAGTCAGGCAGAGTCCCAGAGTTTTGGAAAGTTGCTAATGTGATACCAGTTTTTAAGAAAGGAGATAGATCGCTTGCGTCTAACTATCGACCAATTAGCCTAACGTCTATTGTGGGAATGTTACTCGAATCTATAATAGCAAATAAAATTCGTCTTCATCTTGAAAAACATAAATTAATAATTGAGTCGCAACATGGTTTTATAAATGGCCGTTCATGTTTAACAAATTTGTTATCTTTTTATTCTAGCATTGTTGAGGCAGTTGATAGTGGTAAGGATTGCGATGTTGTGTACCTTGACTTTAGCAAAGCTTTTGATACAGTGCCACATGAAAGACTGATGAAAAAGTTAGAGTCTCATGGTATTGGGGGTGCTATATTAAGCTGGATTAAGGCATGGCTATACCAAAGGAAACAGAGTTAGTATAAATGGAGTCAAGTCAGAGTGGGAAAATGTTGTAAGTGTGGTGCCTCAGGGCTCTGTCCTGGGACCTCTGTTGTTTATAATATATATAAATGATTTAGATTCAGGTTTGAGTAGCTACATTTGCAAATTTGCCGATGATACGAAAATCGGTAGGGAAATTAATTCGGAGGAGGACTCACTATCACTTCAAGTTGATCTAGATAGGGTTTTGAAATGGTCGAAGGATTGACAGATGCAGTTTAATGCTGATAAATGTAAAGTTCTGAGGTTAGGTAATGATGATAGGGTTACAAGATACGAGCTAGATGGTGTTGAGATTGCGAAGTTGAATTGCGAGAGGGATCTGGGAGTTATGATTAGCAAAAATATAAAAACAAAAGGATCAATGCATAAATGTTCGTAATAAGGCAAATCGGACACTTGGATTTATTAATCGCAGCGTTAGTAACAAGACACCTGGTGTGGTTCTCAAGCTATATCTTGCTCTAGTTAGGCCCCATTTAGATTATGGAGTTCAGTTTTGGTCTCCATATTATAGAATGGATATAAATTCACTTGAACGTGTCCAGCGTAGGATGCCTAAGTTAATTCCCCAAATTAGAAATCTTTCATATGAAGAAAGATTAACAAACCTTAAATTGCATTCACTGGAAAGCGAAGAGTTAGGGGTGACATGATAGAGGTTTACAAGTGGGTGAATGGACATAACAAAGGGGATATTAATAGGGTATTAAAAGTATCAACACAAGACAGAACACGAAACAATGGGTATAAATTGGATAAGTTTAGATTTAGGAAAGACTTGGGTAAATACTGGTTCAGTAACAGGGTTGTTGATTTGTGGAACCAATTGCTGCGTAACATTGTGGAGGTGGGGTCCCTCGATTGTTTCAAGCATGGGTTAGACATGTATATGAGTGGGATTGGGTGGTTATAAATAGGAGCTGCCTCGTATGGGCCAATAGGCCTTCTGCAGTTACCTTTGTTCTTATGTATCCAAAGCTTTGTTAAAGTCAAGGTACACAACAATACAATCCTTACCACTATCAACTGCCTCAACTATGCTGGAATAAAAGATAGCAAATTTGTTAAACATGAATGGCCATTTGTAAAACCATGTTGCGACTCATTTATTAATTTATGTTTTTCAAGATGAAGACGAATTGTATTTGCAATTAACGATTCAAGTAACTTTCCCACAATAGACGTTAGGCTAATTGGCCGATAGTTTGACGCAAGTGATCTATCTACTTTCTTAAAAATTTGTACCACATTAGCTACCTTCCATGACTCTGGCACTCTGCCTAACTCTATTGATTTATTAAATATGGTAGACAGTGGCTCGGAAGCTCCTCTTTGCATTCTTTAAGCACCCTGGCAAACACTTCATCCGGCCCTGGGGATTTGTTTGATTTGAGTTTAACTATCTGATTAATTACATCCTCCCTGGTAACTGCTAAACTAGTCAACGTGTCCTCGTCCCCACCCACATAAACTTGTTCGGCTGAAGGCATAATGTTAAGATCCTCTTTAGTAAATACAGATATGAAATATTTATTAAAAATGCTACTCATCTCCTTGTCATTTTCTGTTATTTGACCGGTCTTAGCTTTTAATGGACCTATCCTTTCCATTGTCTTAGTTCGATATAACTGAAAAAACTCTTTAGGATTTGTCTATGCTTGCCCTGCTATGCGAACTTCATAGTTTCTTTTTGCTTTCCTTATATCTTTTTTACATTTCTAACCAGTTGTACGAATTCCTGTTCTAAACTGACTTCCCATTCTTAATCTTTTTTTACCACGCTCTCTTTTTACCAATAAGGTTCTTCAAATTCTTCGTTATCAACTTTGGGTCATTAGTATTCGATCTACTCAATTTGTATGGTATACTACGTTCCTGTGCTCTGTTTAGAATATTCTTAAATAAGTTATATATTGAATCCACATCAAAATCCCCTTTTACATCACCTATCGCTGGGTTCATGTCTCGCTCCAAAACCGGCCAACCCCCCATGCCCAAGACTTTCCAATCTATTTGACCCAAAAAATTTCATAGGCTACTAAAATAAGTTTTTTGAAAATCTGGCCCTTTAACAGAATTTTCTCCTACAGGTCTATTCCATTCTATGCTAAATGCCATCAGTGAGAGGTTGTGTTAACCGGAGCTCCTGAGTGTTGTTATATTATCATAGCAATATGGAAGTTGTAGTTAAGGACCTGGTGACTCTAGTGGGAGCCCTGAGGACAGAGTTGGACTCTCTGCGGGAGGAGGTGCGTCAGCTGAAAGAACAACGAGAAGTAACGAAGGAGGAGACCAGTAGTAAAGGGACCTCGTCTTGGAGAATTGTGAAAGACAGGGGCCTTAAGAAGACTTTGATAAAGCCGCCTTCAAACGCCATAGCAACTTCTAATTCATTTGACGTTTTGGAGGACGAGTGCTGTGGTGAGACTGCGGATCGCGCAAAAGGGAAAGCATCGAAGAGAAAGGAAGCGCAGGCCCCTCAGAAAGTAAAGGAAGTACCTAAGCAAACATTAGTTGTGGGAGATTCCCAGATAAGGTATTTGGATAGAGCGTTTTGTGCTAGAGATAGGGGGAACAGGTTAAGGGTTTGCTATCCCGGAGCTGGCATTGGTGATATTATAAACAACATGAATGATATTATGGCTGGTAATGGGAACAATCCCATTATTTGCATTAGCGTGGGAGGAAATGATGTTGGTCGAGTTAGGAGTGAGGAACTGATTCAGAGGTATAAAACAGCCATAGAATTAGTTAGGAGCAAGGGAGGAATCCCGATCATATGTGGCATTCTTCCAAGAAAGGGAGTGGGAAAAGAATGGATATCGAGGGCACCTGGTGTCAATTGCCGGCTGGAAAGATATTGCAAATCAAATGCAATATCTTCCATAGACAACTGGGAACACTTCTATGGAAGAAATGAAATGTATGCTCGTGATGGGGTGCATCTATCGAGAGCTGGGGTTGTTGCTGTTGCGAACTCGTTGGAAGAAGTGGTTAGAGGTGTTTGTTTGGGTTTAAACTGTTAGTAGATAGATGTATGGGAATTGATTTGGAGGAAGGAGGTAATAAAAGTATGTGTTTGTGGGAGAAAGGAATTGGCAAAATGATCAGGGAAAGAGAAGGTCCGCAAAATAACAATTCACTTAGGGTATATTACACTAACAGTAGAAGTCTAAGAAATAAAATTAACGAATTAAATGCTCTTGTCTGCACAGAAAAAATAGATATTATTGCACTTACCGAAACGTGGATGAATGTAGAAAATAGAGAACTATTAGCTGAATATCAAATATATGGATTTAAACTATTTCACACAGATAGATATATTAGACGAGGAGGTGGAGTAGCCATATATGTTAGGGACAATTTGAAATGTAGTCTCAAAGAGGGAATCAAAACTGAGCCACACACAGAAACTATTTGGATAGAATTATACGAAAAAGCAAATAATATGATAATAGGAGTAATATATAGGCCACCAAATTTAGACAGAATGGAAGCAAAGCATCTATGGGATGAAATATCTAGGGCATCTAGATCTAACAGTATTTACGTCATGGGTGACTTTAATTTTAGTGGAATAAACTGGTTGAACAAAACAGGGAATAGTGAAGCAGAAGATTTTCTAGAATTAATTGACGATTGCTTTCTTACGCAACACATTAAGGAACCAACACGGGAAAATAATATTTTAGATTTAGTGTTAACTAACAGGGAAACACAAATTAATGACATCGAAATAGGGAGTGAGCTAGGAAACAGTGATCACAAAGAAATCAGATTTAGCATAGAATGGAATAGACCTGTAGGAGAAAATTCTGTTAAAGTGCCAGATTTTCGAAAAGCTGATTTTAATAGCCTTAGAAATTTTTTGGGTCAAATTGATTGGAAAGTCTTGGGTATGGGGTGAGGGCCGGTCTTGGAGCGAGACATGAACCCAGCGATAGGTGACGTAAATGGGAATTTCGATGTGGATTCAATATATAACTTATTTAAGAATATTCTAAACAAAGCACAGGAACGTAGTATACCATACAAATTGAATAGATCGAATACCAATGACCCAAAGTGGATAACAAAGAATTTGAAGAACCTTATAGGTAAAAAGAGAGCTTGGTACAAAAGGATTAAAAATGGGGAGGTCACTTTAGAACAGGAATTCGTACAACTGGTTAGAAATGCTAAAAAAGAGATAAGGAAAGCAAAACGAAACTATGAAGTTCGCATAGCAGGGCAAGCAAAGACAAATCCTAAAGGTTTTTTTCAGTTATATCGTACTAAGACTAGGGAAAGGATAGATCCATTAAAAACTGAGACAGGTCAAATAACAGATAGTGATGAAGAGATGAGTAGTATTTTTAATAAATATTTTGTATCTGTATTTACTAAAGAGGAAATAAACAATATGCCTTCAGCCGAACAAGTCTATGTGGGTTCGGACGAGGACAGGTTGACGAGTTTAACAGTTACCGGATAGGATGTTCTTAAACAAATACTAAAACTCAAACCAAATGCAGATGCAGTTTAATGCTGATAAATGTAAAGTTCTGAGGTTAGGTAATGATGATAGAGTTACAAGATACGAGCTAGATGGTGTTGTGATTGCGAAGTCGGATTGCGAAAGGGATCTGGGAGTTATGATTAGTAAGAATTTAAAACAAAAGGATCAATGCATAAATGTTCGTAATAAGGCAAATCGGACACTTGGATTTATTAATCGCAGCGTTAGTAACAAGACACCTGGTGTGGTTCTCAAGCTATATCTTGCTCTAGTTAGGCCCCATTTAGATTATGCAGTTCAGTTTTGGTCGCCATATTATAGAATGGACATAAATTCACTTGAACGTGTCCAGCGTAGGATGACTAAGTTAATTCCCCAAATTAGAAATCTTTCATATGAAGAAAGATTAACAAAGCTTAAGTTGCATTCACTGGAAAGGCGAAGAGTTAGGGGTGACATGATAGAGGTTTACAAGTGGATGAATGGACATAACCGGGGGGATATTAATAGGGTATTAAAAGTATCAACACAGGACAGAACACGAAACAATGGGTATAAATTGGATAAGTTTAGATTTAGGAAAGACTTGGGTAAATACTGGTTCAGTAACAGGGTTGTTGATTTGTGGAACCAATTGCCGCGTAACATTGTGGAGGAGGGGTCCCTCGATTGTTTCAAGCGCGGGTTGGACAAGTATATGAGTGGGATTGGGTGGTTGTAGAATAGGAGCTGCCTCGTATGGGCCAATAGGCCTTCTGCAGTTACCTTTGTTCTTATGTTCTTATGTTCAAACAAATCCCCAGGGCCGGATGAAGTGTTTGCCAGGGTGCTTAAAGAATGCAAAGAGGAGCTTTGTGACCCACTGTCAACCATATTTAATAAATCAATAGAGTCAGGCAGAGTCCCAGAGTATTGGAAAGTTGCTAATGTGATACCAGTTTTTAAGAAAGGAGATAGATCGCTTGCGTCTAACTATCGACCAATTAGCCTAACGTCTATTGTGGGAATGTTACTCGAATCTATAATAGCAAATAAAATTCGTCTTCATCTTGAAAAACATAAATTAATAATTGAGTCGCAACATGGTTTTATAAATGGCCGTTCATGTTTAACAAATTTGTTATCTTTTTATTCTAGCATTGTTGAGGCAGTTGATAGTGGTAAGGATTGCGATGTTGTGTACCTTGACTTTAGCAAAGCTTTTGATACAGTGCCACATGAAAGACTGATGAAAAAGTTAGAGTCTCATGGTATTGGGGGTGCTATATTAAGCTGGATTAAGGCATGGCTATACCAAAGGAAACAGAGTTAGTATAAATGGAGTCAAGTCAGAGTGGGAAAATGTTGTAAGTGTGGTGCCTCAGGGCTCTGTCCTGGGACCTCTGTTGTTTATAATATATATAAATGATTTAGATTCAGGTTTGAGTAGCTACATTTGCAAATTTGCCGATGATACGAAAATCGGTAGGGAAATTAATTCGGAGGAGGACTCACTATCACTTCAAGTTGATCTAGATAGGGTTTTGAAATGGTCGAAGGATTGACAGATGCAGTTTAATGCTGATAAATGTAAAGTTCTGAGGTTAGGTAATGATGATAGGGTTACAAGATACGAGCTAGATGGTGTTGAGATTGCGAAGTTGAATTGCGAGAGGGATCTGGGAGTTATGATTAGCAAAAATATAAAAACAAAAGGATCAATGCATAAATGTTCGTAATAAGGCAAATCGGACACTTGGATTTATTAATCGCAGCGTTAGTAACAAGACACCTGGTGTGGTTCTCAAGCTATATCTTGCTCTAGTTAGGCCCCATTTAGATTATGGAGTTCAGTTTTGGTCTCCATATTATAGAATGGATATAAATTCACTTGAACGTGTCCAGCGTAGGATGCCTAAGTTAATTCCCCAAATTAGAAATCTTTCATATGAAGAAAGATTAACAAACCTTAAATTGCATTCACTGGAAAGCGAAGAGTTAGGGGTGACATGATAGAGGTTTACAAGTGGGTGAATGGACATAACAAAGGGGATATTAATAGGGTATTAAAAGTATCAACACAAGACAGAACACGAAACAATGGGTATAAATTGGATAAGTTTAGATTTAGGAAAGACTTGGGTAAATACTGGTTCAGTAACAGGGTTGTTGATTTGTGGAACCAATTGCTGCGTAACATTGTGGAGGTGGGGTCCCTCGATTGTTTCAAGCATGGGTTAGACATGTATATGAGTGGGATTGGGTGGTTATAAATAGGAGCTGCCTCGTATGGGCCAATAGGCCTTCTGCAGTTACCTTTGTTCTTATGTATCCAAAGCTTTGTTAAAGTCAAGGTACACAACAATACAATCCTTACCACTATCAACTGCCTCAACTATGCTGGAATAAAAGATAGCAAATTTGTTAAACATGAATGGCCATTTGTAAAACCATGTTGCGACTCATTTATTAATTTATGTTTTTCAAGATGAAGACGAATTGTATTTGCAATTAACGATTCAAGTAACTTTCCCACAATAGACGTTAGGCTAATTGGCCGATAGTTTGACGCAAGTGATCTATCTACTTTCTTAAAAATTTGTACCACATTAGCTACCTTCCATGACTCTGGCACTCTGCCTAACTCTATTGATTTATTAAATATGGTAGACAGTGGCTCGGAAGCTCCTCTTTGCATTCTTTAAGCACCCTGGCAAACACTTCATCCGGCCCTGGGGATTTGTTTGATTTGAGTTTAACTATCTGATTAATTACATCCTCCCTGGTAACTGCTAAACTAGTCAACGTGTCCTCGTCCCCACCCACATAAACTTGTTCGGCTGAAGGCATAATGTTAAGATCCTCTTTAGTAAATACAGATATGAAATATTTATTAAAAATGCTACTCATCTCCTTGTCATTTTCTGTTATTTGACCGGTCTTAGCTTTTAATGGACCTATCCTTTCCATTGTCTTAGTTCGATATAACTGAAAAAACTCTTTAGGATTTGTCTATGCTTGCCCTGCTATGCGAACTTCATAGTTTCTTTTTGCTTTCCTTATATCTTTTTTACATTTCTAACCAGTTGTACGAATTCCTGTTCTAAACTGACTTCCCATTCTTAATCTTTTTTTACCACGCTCTCTTTTTACCAATAAGGTTCTTCAAATTCTTCGTTATCAACTTTGGGTCATTAGTATTCGATCTACTCAATTTGTATGGTATACTACGTTCCTGTGCTCTGTTTAGAATATTCTTAAATAAGTTATATATTGAATCCACATCAAAATCCCCTTTTACATCACCTATCGCTGGGTTCATGTCTCGCTCCAAAACCGGCCAACCCCCCATGCCCAAGACTTTCCAATCTATTTGACCCAAAAAATTTCATAGGCTACTAAAATAAGTTTTTTGAAAATCTGGCCCTTTAACAGAATTTTCTCCTACAGGTCTATTCCATTCTATGCTAAATGCCATCAGTGAGAGGTTGTGTTAACCGGAGCTCCTGAGTGTTGTTATATTATCATAGCAATATGGAAGTTGTAGTTAAGGACCTGGTGACTCTAGTGGGAGCCCTGAGGACAGAGTTGGACTCTCTGCGGGAGGAGGTGCGTCAGCTGAAAGAACAACGAGAAGTAACGAAGGAGGAGACCAGTAGTAAAGGGACCTCGTCTTGGAGAATTGTGAAAGACAGGGGCCTTAAGAAGACTTTGATAAAGCCGCCTTCAAACGCCATAGCAACTTCTAATTCATTTGACGTTTTGGAGGACGAGTGCTGTGGTGAGACTGCGGATCGCGCAAAAGGGAAAGCATCGAAGAGAAAGGAAGCGCAGGCCCCTCAGAAAGTAAAGGAAGTACCTAAGCAAACATTAGTTGTGGGAGATTCCCAGATAAGGTATTTGGATAGAGCGTTTTGTGCTAGAGATAGGGGGAACAGGTTAAGGGTTTGCTATCCCGGAGCTGGCATTGGTGATATTATAAACAACATGAATGATATTATGGCTGGTAATGGGAACAATCCCATTATTTGCATTAGCGTGGGAGGAAATGATGTTGGTCGAGTTAGGAGTGAGGAACTGATTCAGAGGTATAAAACAGCCATAGAATTAGTTAGGAGCAAGGGAGGAATCCCGATCATATGTGGCATTCTTCCAAGAAAGGGAGTGGGAAAAGAATGGATATCGAGGGCACTTGGTGTCAATTGCCGGCTGGAAAGATATTGCAAATCAAATGCAATATCTTCCATAGACAACTGGGAACACTTCTATGGAAGAAATGAAATGTATGCTCGTGATGGGGTGCATCTATCGAGAGCTGGGGTTGTTGCTGTTGCGAACTCGTTGGAAGAAGTGGTTAGAGGTGTTTGTTTGGGTTTAAACTGTTAGTAGATAGATGTATGGGAATTGATTTGGAGGAAGGAGGTAATAAAAGTATGTGTTTGTGGGAGAAAGGAATTGGCAAAATGATCAGGGAAAGAGAAGGTCCGCAAAATAACAATTCACTTAGGGTATATTACACTAACAGTAGACTAAGAAATAAAAAACTACACTAACTAAGAAATAAAATTAACGAATTAAATGCTCTTGTCTGCACAGAAAAAATAGATATTATTGCACTTACCGAAACGTGGATGAATGTAGAAAATAGAGAACTATTAGCTGAATATCAAATATATGGATTTAAACTATTTCACACAGATAGATATATTAGACGAGGAGGTGGAGTAGCCATATATGTTAGGGACAATTTGAAATGTAGTCTCAAAGAGGGAATCAAAACAGAGCCACACACAGAAACTATTTGGATAGAATTAAACGAAAAAGCTAATAATATTATAATAGGAGTAATATATAGGCCACCAAATTTAGACAGAATGGAAGCAAAGCACCTATAGGATGAAATATCTAAAGCATCTAGATCTAACAGTATTTACGTCATGGGTGACTTTAATTTTAGCGGAATAAACTGGTTGAACAAAACAGGGAATAGGTAAGCAGAAGATTTTCTAGAATTAATTGACGATTGCTTTCTTACGCAACACATTAAGGAACCAACACGGGAAAATAATATTTTAGATTTAGTGTTAACTAACAGGGAAACGCAAATTAATGACATCGAAATAGGGAGTGAGCTAGGGAGCAGTGATCACAAAGAAATCAGATTTAGCATAGAATGGAATAGACCAGTAGGAGAAAATTCTGTAAAGTGCCAGATTTTCGAAAAGCTGATTTTAATAGCCTAAGAAATTTTTTGGGTCAAATTGATTGGAAAGTCTGGGGTATGGGGTGTGGGCCGGTCTTGGAGCGAGACATGAACCCAGCGATAGGTGACTTAAATGGGGATTTCGATGTGGATTCAATATATAACTTATTTAAGAATATTCTAAACAAAGCACAGGAAAGTAGTATACCATACAAATTGAATAGATCGAATACTAATGACCCAAAGTGGATAACAAAGAATTTGAAGAACCTTATAGGTAAAAAGAGAGCTTGGTACAAAAGGATTAAAAATGGGGAGGTCACTTTAGAACAGAAATTCGTACAACTGGTTAGAAATGTTAAAAAAGAGATAAGGAAAGCAAAAAGAAACTATGAAGTTCGCATAGCAGGGCAAGCAAAGACAAATCCTAAAGGGTTTTTTCAGTTATATCGTACTAAGACTAGGGAAAGGATAGGTCCATTAAAAACTGAGACAGGTCAAATAACGGATAGTGATGAAGAGATGAGTAGTATTTTTAATAAATATTTTGTATCTGTATTTACTAAAGAGGAACTTAACAATATGCCTTCAGCCGAGCAAGTCTATGTGGGTGGGGACGAGGACAGGTTGACGAGTTTAGCAGTTACCAGGGAGGATGTTCTTAAACAAATAGTAAAACTCAAACCAAACAAATCCCCAGGGCCGGATGAAGTGTTTGCCAGGGTGCTTAAAGAATGCAAAGAGGAGCTTTGTGATGTTGATTTGTGGAACCAATTGCCGCGTAACGTGGTGGAGGTGGTGTCCCTCGATTGTTTCAAGCGCGGGTTGGACAAGTATATGAGTGGGATTGGGTGGTTATAGAATAGGAGCTGCCTCGCATGGGCCAATAGGCCTTCTGCGGTTACCTTTGTTCTTCTTATGTTCTCTGCACTTTTTGACCCACTGTCAACCATATTTAATAAATCAATAGAGTCAGGCAGAGTGCCAGAGTTTTGGAAAGTTGCTAATGTGATACCAGTTTTTAAGAAAGGAGATAGATCACTTGCGTCTAACTATCGACCAATTAGCCTAACGTCTATTGTGGGAAAGTTACTCGAATCTAAAATAATATTTTAGATTTAGTGTTAACTAACAGGGAAACGCAAATTAATGACATCGAAATAGGGAGTGAGCTAGGGAGCAGTGATCACAAAGAAATCAGATTTAGCATAGAATGGAATAGACCAGTAGGAGAAAATTCTGTTAAAGTGCCAGATTTTCGAAAAGCTGATTTTAATAGCCTAAGAAATTTTTTGGGTCAAATTGATTGGAAAGGCTTGGGTATGGGGTGTGGGCCGGTCTTGGAGCGAGACATGAACCCAGCGATAGGTGACTTAAATGGGGATTTCGATGTGGATTCAATATATAACTTATTTAAGAATATTCTAAACAAAGCACAGGAACGTAGTATACCATACAAATTGAATAGATCGTATACTAATGACCCAAAGTGGATAACAAAGAATTTGAAGAACCTTATAGGTAAAAAGAGAGCTTGGTACAAAAGGATTAAAAATGGGGAGGTCACTTTAGAACAGGAATTCGTACAACTGGTTAGAAATGTTAAAAAAGAGATAAGGAAAGCAAAAAGAAACTATGAAGTTCGCATAGCAGGGCAAGCAAAGACAAATCCTAAAGGGTTTTTTCAGTTATATCGTACTAAGACTAGGGAAAGGATAGGTCCATTAAAAACTGAGACAGGTCAAATAACAGATAGTGATGAAGAGATGAGTAGTATTTTTAATAAATATTTTGTATCTGTATTTACTAAAGAGGAACTTAACAATATGCCTTCAGCCGAACAAGTCTATGTGGGTGGGGATGAGGACAGGTTGACGAGTTTAGCAGTTACCAGGGAGGATGTTCTTAAACAAATAGTAAAACTCAAACCAAACAAATCCCCAGGGCCGGATGAAGTGTTTGCTAGGGTGCTTAAAGAATGCAAAGAGGAGCTTTGTGACCCACTGTCAACCATATTTAATAAATCAATAGAGTCAGGCAGAGTGCCGGAGTTTTGGAAAGTTGCTAATGTGATACCAGTTTTTAAGAAAGGAGATAGATCACTTGCGTCTAACTATCGACCAATTAGCCTAACGTCTATTGTGGGAAAGTTACTCGAATCTATAATAGCAAATAAAATTCGTCTTCATCTTGAAAAACATAAATTAATAATTGAGTCGCAACATGGTTTTATAAATGGCCGTTCATGTTTAACAAATTTGTTATCTTTTTATTCTAGCATTGTTGAGGCAGTTGATAGTGGTAAGGATTGCGATGTTGTATACCTTGACTTTAGCAAAGCTTTTGATACAGTGCCACATGAAAGACTGATTAAAAAAATAGAGTCTCATGGTATTGGGGGTGCTATATTAAGCTGGATTAGGGCATGGCTATACCAAAGGAAACAGAGAGTTAGTATAAATGGAATCAAGTCAGAGTGGGAAAATGTTGTAAGTGGAGTGCCTCAAGGCTCTGTCCTGGGACCTCTGTTGTTTATAATATATATAAATGATTTAGATTCAGGTTTGAGTAGCAACATTTGCAAATTTGCCGATGATACGAAAATCGGTAGGGAAATTAATTCGGAGGAGGACTCACTATCACTTCAAGTTGATCTAGATAGGGTTTTGAAATGGTCAAAGGATTGGCAGATGCAGTTTAATGCTGATAAATGTAAAGTTCTGAGGTTAGGTAATGATGATAGAGTTACAAGATACGAGCTAGATGGTGTTGTGATTGCGAAGTCGGATTGCGAAAGGGATCTGGGAGTTATGATTAGTAAGAATTTAAAACAAAAGGATCAATGCATAAATGTTCGTAATAAGGCAAATCGGACACTTGGATTTATTAATCGCAGCGTTAGTAACAAGACACCTGGTGTGGTTCTCAAGCTATATCTTGCTCTAGTTAGGCCCCATTTAGATTATGCAGTTCAGTTTTGGTCGCCATATTATAGAATGGATATAAATTCACTTGAACGTGTCCAGCATAGGATGACTAAGTTAATTCCCCAAATTAGAAATCTTTCATATGAAGAAAGATTAACAAAGCTTAAGTTGCATTCACTGGAAAGGCGAAGAGTTAGGGGCGACATGATAGAGGTTTACAAGTGGGTGAATGGACATAACAAGGGGGATATTAATAGGGTATTAAAAGTATCAATACAGGACAGAACACGAAACAATGGGTATAAATTGGATAAGTTTAGATTTAGGAAAGACTTGGGTAAATACTGGTTCAGTAACAGGGTTGTAGATTTGTGGAACCAATTGCCGCGTAACGTGGTGGAGGTGGGGTCCCTCGATTGTTTCAAGCGCGGGTTGGACAAGTATATGAGTGGGATTGGGTGGTTATAGAATAGGAGCTGCCTCGTATGGGATAATAGGCCTTCTGCAGTTACCTTTGTTCTTATGTTCTTATATTAATAGGGTACTAAAAGTATCAACACAAGACAGAACACGAAACAATGGGTATAAATTGGATAAGTTTAGATTTAGGAAAGACTTGGGTAAATACTGGTTCAGTAACAGGGTTGTTGATTTGTGGAACCAATTGCCGCGTAACATTGTGGAGGTGGGGTCCCTCGATTGTTTCAAGCATGGGTTGGACATGTATATGAGTGGGATTGGGTGGTTATAAATAGGAGCTGCCTCGTATGGGCCAACAGGCCTTCTGCAGTTGCCTTTGTTCTTATGTTCTTATGTTCTTATCTATAATAGCAAATAAAATTCGTCTTCATCTTGAAAAACATAAATTAATAATTGAGTCGCAACATGGTTTTATAAATGGCCGTTCATGTTTAACAAATTTGTTATCTTTTTATTCTAGCATTGTTGAGGCAGTTGATAGTGGTAAGGATTGCGATGTTGTATACCTTGACTTTAGCAAAGCTTTTGATACAGTGCCACATGAAAGACTGATTAAAAAAATAGAGTCTCATGGTATTGGGGGTGCTATATTAAGCTGGATTAGGGCATGGCTATACCAAAGGAAACAGAGAGTTAGTATAAATGGAATCAAGTCAGAGTGGGAAAATGTTTTAAGTGGAGTGCCTCAAGGCTCTGTCCTGGGACCTCTGTTGTTTATAATATATATAAATGATTTAGATTCAGGTTTGAGTAGCAACATTTGCAAATTTGCCGATGATACGAAAATCGGTAGGGAAATTAATTCGGAGGAGGACTCATTATCACTTCAAGTTGATCTAGATAGGGTTTTGAAATGGTCAAAGGATTGGCAGATGCAGTTTAATGCTGATAAATGTAAAGTTCTGAGGTTAGGTAATGATGATAGAGTTACAAGATACGAGCTAGATGGTGTTGTGATTGCGAAGTCGGATTGCGAAAGGGATCTGGGAGTTATGATTAGTAAGAATTTAAAACAAAAGGATCAATGCATAAATGTTCGTAATAAGGCAAATCGGACACTTGGATTTATTAATCGCAGCGTTAGTAACAAGACACCTGGTGTGGTTCTCAAGCTATATCTTGCTCTAGTTAGGCCCCATTTAGATTATGCAGTTCAGATTTGGTCGCCATATTATAGAATGGATATAAATTCACTTGAACGTGTCCAGCGTAGGATGACTAAGTTAATTCCCCAAATTAGAAATCTTTCATATGAAGAAAGATTAACAAAGCTTAAGTTGCATTCACTGGAAAGGCGAAGAGTTAGGGGCGACATGATAGAGGTTTACAAGTGGGTGAATGGACATAACAAGGGGGATATTAATAGGGTATTAAAAGTATCAACACAGGACAGAACACGAAACAATGGGTATAAATTGGATAAGTTTAGATTTAGGAAAGACTTGGGTAAATACTGGTTCAGTAACAGGGTTGTAGATTTGTAGAACCAATTGCCGCGTAACGTGGTGGAGGTGGGGTCCCTCGATTGTTTCAAGCGTGGGTTGGACAAGTATATGAGTGGGATTGGGTGGTTATAGAATAGGAGCTGCCTCGTATGGGCCAATAGGCCTTCTGCAGTTACCTTTGTTCTTATGTTCTTAAATGTAATTTTTTTTGGATCACTGTTCCCTAGCTCACTCCCTATTTTGATGTCATTAATTTGTGTTTCCCTGTTAGTTAACACTAAATCTAAAATATTTTTTTCCCTCGTTGGTTCTTTAATGTGTTGCGTAAGAAAGCAATCATCAGTTAATTCTAGAAAATCTTCTGCTTCACTATTCCCTGTTTTGTTCACCCAGTTTATTCCACTATGTTACGGACCCGAGTCCACCGTCCGAGCACGGAGCAGTGACGACCACACCATCTGTGGGTCAGCTCCCAAAACCCCTTCCAAATGGACGACGCCATCTAGTGAGGACGAGATATACCGGCCACAGGGGATGGTTTCCCGTCCTAATCAGCTCGTGACATAGCCGCTGCTGACCTCTGGTGAGGTGGCGCGTAGACAGCAACGCCATCTATGGAGTGGATTGGTGGACATTTGTCTAAGCCGGTAAGTGAGGTGCCCTAGAGTGTAACTAGTACTGATGACGTGTCTGATTACAGAGTCGACCTGGGACTGCTGTATTGGATGATGGGGCAGTCTCTCCACGTGTTTGCTGAAGAAGCTGTGAGTTGCGCCAGGACGAACACTGCTGAGAGTGTTAGCCTGCCTGTGACGTGGCAGAGTTGAGGAATCGTCGTACCCGGGGGTTGACTGGTGGAAGAGACTAGCCACTGTGGTGCTATATAGAGGAGAGTGATCAGCGGGATCACATGAGGCTCCTGCCTAGGGCTCGCAACCCTAGTATCGGTCGTGGAGTGGCCTACGCAGCGGAGCTGATTGGAACCTGCCAGCTACAGGCTGGATTTGTGGTTGAAGGCCTCCACGACGGTGCACCCAGTGGGACTGTGATTTGGCTGGCCTGTGGCCAGGGTAGATTCGCCTAGAGAATCAAAGGATTCATCGTAAGGCCACGAGAAGAGAACCAGGGCTACTCATCTTGAGCACCGTAGAGCATCCTGTGTCTTCGGAGGAAGACAAGTTATTGTATATAAGTGTAGCTATAGCCCCAGCGAGTGACTGAGATATTTATTTATGGTGGTGGTTAATATATATATTTAAATTAGTGTATTTGTATCCCTTCCCCTTTAATTTACTTGCGTTACGGAACACACCCCTTGAAAGCCACTACTAACTTGCGGCCGGATACCCTACCTCTAATAACATCAAAGAAGAACCCCAGGTGCGACCCAATAGGGCCGTAACGCACTAAAATTAAAGTCACCCATGACATAAATACTGTTAGATCCAGATGCTCTAGATATTTCATCTCATAGATGCTCTGCTTCCTCTCTGTCTAAATTTGGTGGCCTATATATAACTCCTATTATACTAATTTTTGCTTTTTCGTTTAATTCTATCCAAATAGTTTCTGTGTGTGGCTCAGTTTTGATTCCTTCTTTGAGACTACATTTCAAATTGTCCCTAACATATATGGCTACTCCCCCTCCTCGTCTAATATATCTATCTGTGTGAAATAGTTTAAATCCATTTATTTGATATTCAGCTAATAGTTCTCTATTTTCTACATTCATCTACGTTTCGGTGAGTGCAATAATATCTATTTTTTCTGTGCAGACAAGACCATTTAAATAGTTTATTTTATATCTTAGACTTCTACTGTTATTTATTTATTTATTTATTTATTTATTTATTTATTTATTTATTTATTTATTTATATACAAGAATGTACATTGGGTTTGAGAGAATACATTGCATAGTATTTACAATATTGTAAAGCCACTAGTACGCGCAGCGTTTCGGGCAGGTCCTTAATTTAACAGATAATTTTAAGTAGGTAAATTTTAGCAGAATTAATAAAATGATAACAGATACATTGTAAGAAAAAAATGAAATGAGAGAGATTAGTAAGTATAGTAAAGCACATTGTTATATTAAAGCTCTGATTGATTACATTGACAACTTGATTGGTAATTTAAACAAGATTAATAGACACCATACAACAGATTGATAGCACATATAAGAAGATAGCAATGATCACAATGGTAAAGATGTTCAGATTGGGTACATAAGGATTGGGAGATTGAGTAGCAATAGGTACAGTGTAATTTTAAAGCAGAAGGTAAAAACTATGAAGATGAAATCAGGTACTTTTTAGTTTTATTTTTGAATGACGCAAAAGTTGGACAGCTTTTCAATTCATTAGGGAGTGAGTTCCATAGATTGGGTCCCATTATTTGCATAGAGTGTTTACACGGATTAAGTTTGACTCTGGGGATATCAAAAAGATAGAATTTGTAATTGTTCTGATAGCAGATTTTTGCTGGGTGATGATGGACTTGAGGTGGTTTGCAGTGGTTGAACCCCATGCACAGATACCATAATTAAGATAGGGATAGATTAGTGCATAATATAGAGAGATGAGAGCAGAGTTAGGTACATAATATCTGATTTCGGAGAGTATCCCAACTCTTTTAGAGACTTTCTTAGTTATGTGTTGTATGTGGGTGCTGAAGTTGATACTCTTGTCTAGGAATAGGCCAAGAAACATTCCACCATTTTAATTGCTAATGTTTACATTATCTATCTGAAGCTGAATTGCATTTGTAGATTTGCTTCCAAATAAGATGTAGTAGGTCTTTTCTATGTTAAGTAGTAGTTTGTTGGTTGACATCCATAAGTGGACTTTTTATAGTTCATTGTTAACAACATTATTTAGTGTATGTGGGTTGGGGTTAGAGTAGTTGAGGGTAGTATCATCAGCAAACAAAATTGGTTTCAGAATGTTCGAGACATTAGGCAGATCATTGATGTATATAAGAAATAGGAGAGGTCCCAAGATGCTGCCCTGTGGCACTCCAACGGTTATTGGTAGAGTGGGAGAGGTTATATTATTGATGGTTACACATTGGTGTCTATTTCTAAGATAGGATTGGATATAGTCCAGTGCATGGCCCTGGATTCCATAATGATGGAGTTTACGTAATAGGTAATTGTGATTAACAGTATCAAAGGCTTTTCTCAGGTCAATGAAGAGTCCAATCGGAAACTCATTTTTGTCAAAGGTTGAGTAAATTATATCAAGGAGACTAATAATTGCATCGTTGGTACTCTTTTGAGAGCGGAAGCCAAACTGACAGGGGCTAAGAATGTCGAATTTTACGAGATAGGAGTAGAGCTGCTTGGTGATAATTTTTTCAAATATTTTTGATAGTATGGGTAGGTTTGATATTGGTCTTTAATTGTTTGTCTGCCGGATTACCTCCTTTATGAACTGGCGTTACTTGCTTTTTTAAGGATATCAGGGAAGGTATGACACTCAAGGGATTTGTTGAACAGCAGAGCTATAGGTGGCGCAAGGGCATGGGAGGCGTCTTGTATACAATGGATGGGATTTCACTGATGTTCCCAGCTTTGGTTTTTAGTGAGCGTATGATGGACACAAAATCAGTCGGGCTGACTGGTGTAAGAAGAAGAGAGTTTGGATAGCTGCCTGAGAGATATGTGTTGATATGTGTCTGAGTCTGTGGGATTTTACTGGCAAGGTTAGCACCAACCGATGAAAAGAAGCTATTAAATTCATTTGCCATTTCTAATTCAGTTGACGGTGTAAAGCCATTCTTAGAGAGTGTTATCTGGTTGTGGGAGTGTTGTTTAGTTCCTAGGATATTAGAGATGGTATTCCATGTGCTTTTTATGTTGTCTTTTGCTTCTTTGAATCTAGTCTCATAATATGAAAGTTTAGCTTTTCTTATGATACTGGTAAGCACTGATGAGTACCTTTTAACTACATCCTTTGTAACTAGGCCACTCCTAAATTTCTTTTCATATTCATGTTTTTTGTTGATTGAGTTGATTATGCCACTTGTGAGCCACGGATTGTTTTTTCTTTTGTCAGTTACTTGTTTGGTAAGGAGGGGACAGTGAGTGTTGTAGAGGCTTAGAGTTTTGGAGAGAAAGAGGGTAGTTAATGAGTTTATATCCTGTGTATTATTGAATTCAGATTACCAGTTAATATTGTGAAGTGCATTAGAGAGAAATTGCCTAAAGCTGATTCACTGTGTAGCCTGAATGAAAGTTTCTTGCTTTCTGGTGGTATTGTGTCCATGTTTGCTATGAGGAAGGTAAGATAGTGGTCAGTTGTTCTATCATAGATTACCCCCAGATGTAAGGGAAGCTGTTATATTAGTCCATAAGTGATCCAAGGTAGTGGCAGATGTTTGAGTGACTCGGGTGGGCTTGGTGATTGTGGGGATTAACATACAAGAGTGCATGCTGTTACGGAAATAGTCAACTTGAGGGTTGTTTTGAAGACCCAGGTCAATATTGAAATCACCTCCCAGAATGATGTGATTTTTGTTGAGATTGTTATTTATGATAAGATTCCTTACGTTGTCTGAGAATGAAGCTATGTTGGTATTAGGAAATATATAGATGGTACCGATAGTCAGGGAGGATTTAAGGGATTTACTGTAGAACTTGGCAAAGGTATATTAACAATAGTCGTCTCTGTTACTAATGACACTATTGCAAATGACGGTATCTTTGTAATATATTGCTGTGCCACCTCCTTTTTTATTAGGCCTGCAGTTATGAATGGCTTTATAACCAGCTAAGTTGTAGAGTTGGGTATAGTCTTTACTTAGCCAAGTTTCTGTTAATTAAAATGATGAATGATAAATTAGTACCCAGTGCTGTGAGTAGTGCATTTATATCATCAAAATGTTTACCAAGTGACCTAACATTTTGGTTGTAAACTGATAAGGAGGTGCTATTTAGGAGTTAGTTTATAGCAAGATTTGCTGTGTAATACCTGCAATAATGATGATCAATGTACTGATTTGTGTGAGTATCATTTGTGTGAGTCAGTATCAGTGTGAGTATTGAGTGATATCACAATATCACCAGTTAGTGTAATATACCCTAAGTGAATTGTTATTTTGAGGCCCTTCTCTTTCCCTGATCATTTTGCCAACTCCTTCTAACACAAACACATACTTTTATTACCTCCTTCCAAATCAATTCCCATACCTCTATCTACTAACAGTTTAAACCCAAACAAACACCTCTAAACACTGGTTCCAACGAGCGCAACAACAACCCCAGTCCTCGATAGATGCACCCCATCACGAGCATACATCTAATTTCTTCCATAGAAGTGTTCCCAGTTGTCTATGAAAGATATTGCATTTGATTTGCAATATCTTTCCAGCCGGCAATTGACACCAAGAGCCCTCGACATCCACTCATTTTCCACTCCCTTTCTTGGAAGAATGCCACATATGATCGGGATTCCTCCCTTGCTCCAAATTAATTCTATGGCTGTCTTGAATCTCTGTATTAGTTCCTCACTCCTAACTCGTCCAACATCATTACCCCCTGCACTAATACAAATAATGGGTTTGTTCCCATTTCCCGTCATAATATCATTCATGTTTCCAACAATATCTCCAATTCCAGCTTCCGGAGAGCAAACCCTTAACCTGTTCGCCGTATCTCTGGCACAAAACGTTTTGTGTAAATACCTCACCTGGGAATCTTCCACAACCAAAGTTCGCTTCGTTTCTCCCGTTTCCTTTCGAGCACTTTGAGGGACCTGCGCTTCAATGCTCATCGTTGAACTACAGGTTCACCATAGCACTCGTCCTCTAATACGTCAAATGCATTAGAAGTCCTTAGGCTATTAGTTGTCGGTTTTGCCAAGGTCTTCTTATGACCCCTGTCCTTTACATCATGCCAAGACGAGGTCTTTTTAATACTGGTCTCCTCCTTTGTTTCTGCCTGATGTTGTTTTAGCTGTTGTACCTCCTCACGTAGCGAATCCAACTCTGTCCTCAGAGCTCCAACTAGATTCATCAGTTCCTTCACTAATCCTTCCATTATTGCTGTAATAATATTACTACAATCGGAGCTCCAGCTAACACACCTTCTCACTCTAACTCTAATTGTAACTATCATCATAACCTAGCCTCAAAACTTTACATTTATCAGCATTAAACTACATCTGCCAATTATTTGACCATTTCAAAACCCTATTTAGATCAACTTGAAGTGATAGTGAGCCTTCTTCCGTGTTAATTTCCCTGCCGATTTTTGCACCATCGGCAAATTTGCTAATGTTGCTACTCAAACCTGAATCTAAATCATTCATATATATTATAAACAACAGAGGTCCCAGGACAGAGCCTTGAGGCACTTCACTTACAATATTTTCCCACTCTGACTTAACTCCATTTATACTAACTCTCTGTTTTCTTTGGTATAGCCATGCCCTAATCCAGATTAATATAGCACCCCCAATACCATGAGCCTCTATCTTTTTAATCGGTCTTTCATGTGGCACTGTATCAAAAGCTTTGCTAAAGTCAAGGTACACAACATCACAATCCTTACCACTATCAACTGCCTCAGCTATGCTGGAATAAAAAGATTAACAAATTTGTTAAACATGGACGGCCATTTGTAAAACCATGTTGCGACTCAATTATTAATTTATGTTTTTCAAGATGAAGACGAATTTTATTTGCAATAATCGATTCAAGTAACTTTCCCACAAATAGCCGTTAGGCTAATTGGCCGATAGTTTGACGCAAGTGATCTATCCCCTTTCTTAAAAATTGGTATCACATTAGCAACCTTCCACGACTCTGGCACTCTGCCTGACTCTATTGATTTATTAAATATGGTTGACAGTGGGTCACAAAGCTCCTCTTTGCATTCTTTAAGCACCCTGGCAAACACTTCATCCGGCCCTGGGGAATTGTTTGGTTTGAATTTAACTATTTGTTCAAATACATCCTCCCTGATAACTGCTAAACTAGTCAACCTGTCCTCGTCCCCACCCACATAGACTTGTTCGGCTGAAGGCACACTGCCAAGTTCCTCTTTAGTATATATAGATATAAAAAAAATTATTAAAAATACTACTCATCTCTTCATCATTATCTGTTATTTGACCTGTCTCAGTTTTTAATGGATCTATCATTTCCCTAATCTTTGTCCGGTATAACTGGAAAAACCCTTTAGGATTTGTCTTTGCTTGCCCTGCTATGCGAACGTCATAGTTTCATTTTGCTTTCCTTATCTCTTTTTTAGTATTTCTAACCAGTTGAACGAATTCCTGTTCTAAGCTGACTTCCCCATTCTTAATCCTTTTGTACCACGCTCTCTTTTTACCTATAAGGTTCTTCAGATCTTTTGTTATCCACTTATGATCATTAGTATTCGACCTATTCAATTTACATGGTATACTACGTTCCTGGGCTTTGCTTAGAATATTTTTAAATAGGTTATATTTTGAATCCACATCGAAAACCCCTTTTACGTTACCTATCGCTGGGTTCACGTCCAGCCCCAATAGCGGCCCACACCCCATACCCAAGACTTTCCAATCTATTTGACCCAAAAATTTTCTTAGGCTATTGAAATCAGCTTTTCGAAAATGAGGCACTCCTTCAGATCTATTCCATTCTATGCTAAATCTTATTTTTTTTATGATCACTGTTCCCTAGCTTACTCCCTATTTCGATGGCGTTAATTTGTGTTTCCCTGTTAGTTAACACTAAATCTAAAATATTATTTTCCCGTGTTGGTTCCTTAATGTGTTGCATAGAAACGCAATCGTCAATTAATTCTAGAAAATCTTCTGCTTCATTATTCCCTGTTTTTTTTTCAACCAGTTTATTCCACTAAAATTAAAGTCACCCATGACAAAAATATTGTTAGATCTAGATGCTCTAGATATTTCATCCCATAGATGCTTTGCTTCCATTCTGTTTAAATTTGGTAGCCTATATATAACTCCTATTATAATATTATTTGCTTTTTCGTTTAATTCTATCCAAGTTGTTTCTGTGTGTGGCTCAGTTTTGATTTCCTCTTTGAGACTACATTTCAAATTGTCCCTAACATATATGGCTACTTCCCTTCCTCGTCTAATATATCTATCTGTGTGAAATAGTTCGTCTAATATATCTATCTGTGTGAAATAGTTCGTCTAATATATCTATCTGTGTGAAATAGTTCGTCTAATATATCTATCTGTGTGAAATAGTTCGTCTAATATATCTATCTGTGTGAAATAGAAATTTAAACGATACAGCTCAATTCCAATGCCATGTTACCGAAAATAAATAAACCAAAAATGAAAAAAAATCGAAATCTATTAAAATTCAATTTATCATTGCAATCGGAAATATTTAAATGGAATTGTAACATATTTAGGATAACGTGTCTAGCTATTACATGCAACAGATGGCGCTGTTTTTTAAAAAAAACATGTTTTTGCCTGTCACATGTGTTGCAATTGTATAGTAAGTATATATATATAAACATGCACGTAATTAAATGGAATGTTGTGTCAAAATTTCAAAGCAATCGGTGAAGAACTTTCGGTGATCACAGTGTGTTTTGCTCTTACATCCAACAGATGGCACTGTTTAAAAAAAAAACAAGTTTTTTCCCTGTCACAGATGAGGCCTGTATATATTAGGTATATAAAAACATGCGCCTATTTGAATGCAACGTTGTGTCAAAATTTCAAAGCAATTGGTAGAGGTTTCGAAGATTTCCCTCACATGAAAAAGCATGTTTTTTTACCCTGTCACTGACGTAAGATCTATATAGTATGTATATAAAAACCTGCTCGGATGCGAATGGAACGTTGTGTGAAAATTTCAAAGCAATCAGTGAAGAACTTTCGGAGATTAGCGATTTTGAACAAACGAACATTTCCATTTTTATTTATATAGATAAGTATAAGTATAGTTAGGTACACATATAACTATAGGTATAGTTATATTCACATATAACTATATGTATAGTTTTATATCCATATGACTATAGTTATAGTTATACTCATATGCTTATAGTTATGGTTATATACTCCTATGATTATAGTTATACTTATATACACATATAACTAAGGTTATAGTTATACGTGTGTAGTTATAAACACAATAACTTATGTGTTGTTTTACACAATATAGCTCTAGTGATGTATTATACACAGTAGCTCTAGTGATGTATTATACACAGTAGCTCTAGTGATGTATTATACACAGTAGCTCTAGTGATGTATTACACACAATATAGCTCAAGTGCAGTATTATACACAATAGATCTTATGTTGTATTACACGCAATATCTCTAGTGTTGTATTACAGTCACCAGCTCTAGTGTTGTATTACAGACACCAGCTCTAGTGTTGTATTACAGACACCAGCTCTAGTGTTGTATTACAGACACCAGCTCTAGTGTTGTATTACAGACACCAGCTCTAGTGTTGTATTACAGACACCAGCTCTAGTGTTGTATTACAGACACCAGCTCTAGTGTTGTATTACAGACACCAGCTCTAGTGTTGTATTACAGACACCAGCTCTAGTGTTGTATTACAGACACCAGCTCTAGTGTTGTATTACAGACACCAGCTCTAGTGTTGTATTACAGACACCAGCTCTAGTGTTGTATTACAGACACCAGCTCTAGTGTTGTATTACAGACACCAGCTCTAGTGTTGTATTACAGACACCAGCTCTAGTGTTGTATTACAGTCACCAGCTCTAGTGTTGTATTACAGACACCAGCTCTAGTGTTGTATTACAGACACCAGCTCTAGTGTTGTATTACAGTCACCAGCTCTAGTGTTGTATTACAGACACCAGCTCTAGTGTTGTATTACACACAATAGGTCTTGTGTTGTATTACACACAATATCTCTAGTGTTGTATTACACACAATATCTCTAGTGTTGTATTACACACAATATCTCTAGTGTTGTATTACAGTCACCAGCTCTAGTGTTGTATTACAGATACCAGGTCTAGTGTTGTATTACACACAATATCTCTAGTGTTGTATTACACACAATAGCTCTAGTGTTGTATTAAACACAATAGGTCTAGTGTTGTATTTAACCCAGTAACTCTACTGTTGCATTACACACAATAGTTCTACTATTGTATTACAAAGAGCAGGTCTTGTGTTGTATTACACAAACCAGCTCTGGTGTTGTATTACAGACAAAGCGCAACTGTACTAGATACAATAGCTCTTGTGTTTCTATCACAGACATTAGGTCCTTGAACTCATCCCAGGATACTGTGATATGAAATTTGTTACTAAGTCATGAATAAAATAAGTTGGTAACAATTATTTTGCTGTTAGTGGACTCAACTTTATATCGACGTTTGAGTGGTAAACTAACTAGTGGATAGTTGAGTGGATAACTACTTACTGTAGTTATCCACTCAAGTATGGTAAGTAGTTATCCACTCAACTATGGTAAGTAGTTATCCACTCAACTATGGTAAGTAGTTATCCACTCAACTATGGTAAGTAGTTATCCACTCAACTAACTAGTTGAGTGGATAACTACTTACTGTCTTGTGATAAACGCCAGTCACAGAGGGAAAATATAAAGACTAGCAGATCCATATATTTATTTCAATTAACATCTTCATAAATTACAGGAAAACTAAATCAATCTCGGATTTTGTGTTCCTTGGCTAGAATTTAGATTCCTTAAAATTCCAGGTGAGTGTGTGAGCAGGACTGGTAGCGTGGGAGGCTGGTTCATGAGGACAAGAACATCTACACTGTTGAATTTTCTATATGTGGAGAACACAGCATGATATCACCAGAACAGAAGTGTTGGTTTTACAGTCAGATTGGTTCTCAACCCACAATCGAGAATCCCGGGTTCGAGTCCCAGGTGAGAGAGACATGGTTAGGCTCGTTTCCTTTCACCTAATTCCTTGGTTCATCTAGCAGTAAGTACGGACCTGGGAATTAGTCATCTGTTGTGGGAATGCAACCTAAAGTGGGTCAGTAGTTTGACCTTGAGATCTTGATACCAGCCAAATGCACATACATACACAGGCTGCTTGTCCCTCTAAACATATTTTATTATTAGTATTAGCTCATTCTCCATTCCCTCCTTCTTAAACTACCCAATGGAGAGTGTATGTTGAAGCAACATGAATGAAAAATACCAAGAATGAATGATTACATTCACTGTTGGCACTACCATTATTCTCACTATGTCAAGGATACAGTAGACACTGCTGTCACTACCATTAAACTCACTATGAAAACAGTGTCATACAACTCCAGTCACTGCGATCACTGCCATTATACAGGCTATGACAAGAACACAACAACAGCCACTGCTGCCGCTACCATTATACTCACAGGAAAACAACAAGCAGTGACACTCCCATTATACTCACTATTTCAAGGATGCAACAGCAGTCACTGCTTTCACTATCATTATACACACTTTGCCAAAGATACAATAGCAGTCTCTGCTGCCACTTCCATTATACTCACTATAACAAGGAAATAACAGCAATCACTGCTTCTACTACATTATATGTACTATGACAAGGATACATAAGAAGTCACTGCTGACATTACCATTATACACTGCGAGAGATGAATATCTCATAGCACAAATTTATTGCTTGCATAAATGCTTGCAAGACACAACTTCGTTAGTTGCTATCCCAAGTGTGTCAAGTTGGATAACATTGGATTCCTTTTCACTTGAGGAGTCAAAACAGGCCATCGGTTCTGTCCTGGGTCATCGGGATCTGCTGCACTGGAGTCGCAACAGCGACAGTACTAGGAGGGAGGTACCCTCCTAGTACCTAGAGGCGAGGTGGCCTCTGAATGAGGGAGGTTCCCTCCTAGTACCCTCTGCCAAGGGGAGGAATGTTTGCTACAAAGTGGTATTGGAGGGTCAGGACAGGTTCTCTCCCCACTGATACGCTTGGGTACTGACTACTATTCTTCAGCTCACCCCCTCAGAAAAAGTGTGGACCTCTTGCTGGACGCGGTGAAACTAGACATGACGTCTCGAGGTGCCTAGGATGCCTCTCCCAATCAGAGGAGTTCACATGAAATGCGGGAAGGCCTGGGTGTTGTGATTGGTCAACAGGTGATAACGTCACTGAATCATGGAGGTTCCACGAGTTCCTCCATGAGGATCATTCGGTCGAGAACGTTCAGGGACGAAGGGACTGTTCTTCAGAAGCTCGAAGACATGCCTCTTGATCCTAAGTTCTAAGTTCGGACCCCAAAGCACCAGATCCGAATCACTGCGTATTACAGGTGTCATTTACAGGATTAATGTAATTACAGATATTACAGGATTTATCTACATCAGTAGGATAGAGGATTAACGACAACATCAACGGTTCGAGGACTAAGCCGTGACCACATGTGCCATTTGCGAGATACAAGCAGTGTGAAATATCTGCACCTGTGATCTCACTGGAGAGAGAGAGAGAGAGAGAGAGAGAGAGAGAGAGAGAGAGAGAGAGAGAGAGAGAGAGAGAGAGAGAGAGAGAGAGAGAGAGAGAGAGAGAGAGAGAGAGAGAGAGAGAGAGAGAGAGAGAGAGAGAGAGAGAGAGAGAGAGAGAGAGAGAGAGAGAGAGAGAGAGAGAGAGAGAGAGAGAGAGAGAGAGAGAGAGAGAGAGAGAGAGAGAGAGAGAGAGAGAGAGAGAGAGAGAGAGAGAGAGAGAGAGAGAGAGAGAGAGAGAGAGAGAGAGAGAGAGAGAGAGAGAGAGAGAGAGAGAGAGAGAGAGAGAGAGAGAGAGAGAGAGAGAGAGAGAGAGAGAGAGAGAGAGAGAGAGAGAGAGAGAGAGAGAGAGAGAGAGAGAGAGAGAGAGAGAGAGAGAGAGAGAGAGAGAGAGAGAGAGAGAGAGAGAGAGAGAGAGAGAGAGAGAGAGAGAGAGAGAGAGAGAGAGAGAGAGAGAGAGAGAGAGAGAGAGAGAGAGAGAGAGAGAGAGAGAGAGAGAGAGAGAGAGAGAGAGAGAGAGAGAGAGAGAGAGAGAGAGAGAGAGAGAGAGAGAGAGAGAGAGAGAGAGAGAGAGAGAGAGAGAGAGAGAGAGAGAGAGAGAGAGAGAGAGAGAGAGAGAGAGAGAGAGAGAGAGAGAGAGAGAGAGAGAGAGAGAGAGAGAGAGAGAGAGAGAGAGAGAGAGAGAGAGAGAGAGAGAGAGAGAGAGAGAGAGAGAGAGAGAGAGAGAGAGAGAGAGAGAGAGAGAGAGAGAGAGAGAGAGAGAGAGAGAGAGAGAGAGAGAGAGAGAGAGAGAGAGAGAGAGAGAGAGAGAGAGAGAGAGAGAGAGAGAGAGAGAGAGAGAGAGAGAGAGAGAGAGAGAGAGAGAGAGAGAGAGAGAGAGAGAGAGAGAGAGAGAGAGAGAGAGAGAGAGAGAGAGAGAGAGAGAGAGAGAGAGAGAGAGAGAGAGAGAGAGAGAGAGAGAGAGAGAGAGAGAGAGAGAGAGAGAGAGAGAGAGAGAGAGAGAGAGAGAGAGAGAGAGAGAGAGAGAGAGAGAGAGAGAGAGAGAGAGAGAGAGAGAGAGAGAGAGAGAGAGAGAGAGATATGAGAGAGAGATATGAGATCTCGGGTAACCGACATGGGAGATGGTGTGAGTCACTATGTGCTCCTATCCTGATTAAGTTCAGCAGTTAAGCATCTTAAGTGACAATCACGTGTGAAATATCCCAAGGAAAAGTGTCCGGACAGTTGTGTCTAGGGAAATCGTGGTGGTTCACTATATCGGTGTCGAGAGGAGGCGAGGTGATCTCTCACTCTGGTGTGTGTGTTTTCACCTAGTTGTATTCCCCTAGTTGTGCTTGCACGTGTTGAGCCCGCCTCTTTTGGCCCGCCTCTCAACTGTCAATCAATCAACTGTTACTAACGACTATCCAACACACACACCCCAGGAAGCAGCCCGTAACAGCTGTCTAACTCCCAGGTACCTATTTACTTCTAGGCAACAGGGGGGCATCAAGGAGAAAGAAACTCTGCCCATCTGTTTCCCCCGGCCTTGGGAATCGAACCCGGGACCACAGGACTATGTATCCAGCGTACTGTCCACTCAACTACGTACGTGCAGTTGTGTATAACCATGCAACACAGAAAATGGGTAACGGTGTGTGTGTGAGCACGCCATTTGAATTCTCACTAAGAGGGGTTAATTGTACTAACATTCTAAAGGAGTGATTGAGTGAGGGTGATAAGTTACACTAGAGCTATTGGTGGACCACGCGAGCTGGTCAAGGTGATTGACCAGCTCGTGTGTTGCAAACCAAGCTATCTCCAAGTATTTACCCTCTACCATCAGGGAAGCTTGAGGTGTGAGCTTTAACTAACATTGTTGTGGAGGATACACTGTTGGGCTCCCTCGCTTAAAATCCCCAGTTTACCAGCGACCTGGATCATAGTAAGCAAAAAGTGTGAATGATTGAATCTAAGTGCTAAAATCCGGGTTATTTAAAGTGCTGTACACATATTAATTTTGGTGATCAGTAATCACCCAATCTCGGCTAGATTAGAGTATATCTTTCCACCAGCTTTCTCTTTCTAGGAGTCCCAATGTGAATGTGGAAGTGTGAAGCTGTCAGGTCAATTACAAATGTCGCGTCGTTAGTGGAGTGACCGATGACGTATGTGTGTGTGTGTGAACAATATTATTAAACACATTTGAGATGGGGTGTTAATATGTCACAGGGAGTGATTAATTACTACGGTCATCTTTGTGACACGTAAGTAAGTGGTGTAATTACGGTTATCTTAGTGACACATATTATTATTGTATGATTATCTCATTAAGGATTATATTGTGAGGTGATACCTTGTTATTGTTTCGTCTGTGTGATAAGCAATAATAAGTATTCTAATTATCATAATTATTGTTGTGTTGATAAATTGATTGTTAACTGGTTGAGTGACAGTGTGATTAATGTAAACTAATCGACTGATTATTAATCGACTGTCTGTGTGACAGTGTTTAACGTATGGTTGTTAATTAATTGATTGAATGTTGACTGAGTGACAGAGTGAGTATCGTAAATTAATTGAGTGTTAATTAATTCATTGTGATTTAGTGTCTTTGTGACACTGATAAAATACAGTAATTACTTGTTATTGTTGTTGTGAATGTCTTGGTGACAGTGTTCTTTTGTATTTATTTACGAGTGTAAATTTGTTGTGTTGGTGAGGTGTTAGGATACTGCCAGACGCAAGTGTGGTAATTGTCATGACCCTTTAGGTCATGACCTGTTGGGTGTAGACAGTTGTATCTTACACCTGCGAGAGTGGTGGAAACGGATTCTTGCTGCGAAGTGGTGTTGTGACGGTTGTTGAAGTGACACTCTTCAGTAACAACGAATGTGAGTCACTGTGTATTAGTACATAACTTGTTTAATAAATTCATTTATTTTGTTATTCGTGCCTTTAATGTCATTCCTAATTATGAAGTACTGCCCCATTATTCTTTTCAATTTCTTCTTGATATTGTCAATAGTTTGAGTTGGCTCGGGATCCAGCCCAGAGCCTCAAGCACTGAATACAAAATTCGGTGTGAGGCCCACCATCTGCTACCTGTTAAATTTGCTCGCAAGCAAGTAGCAGAGACAAAGACCTATGTGTGGAAGGTCTGGTATTGCATGTGGAATAGAAGACAGCCCTGGTCTTCAACACTTTCTGAAATACCTGTACCGTGGCGTCTTACTCACGCCTCCGGAGTGTATTCATATGTTTGTCGAAGACAAACATTCAAATCTACATCCCAATAACCAGAAATCTCACATCTGGCTCCCAGTGCCGTGCTAGAGAGTCAGTGAAGGGGTAAAATATCACATCTGGCGCCCAGTGCCATGCTAGAGAGTCTGTGAAGGGGGTGAAATCTCACATCTGGCACCCACAACGTGGGGCTAGCCATGTGTGGAAAAATTGCTACACATGCATACACACTATGACAAGAATATTTCAGGAGTCACTACTACCACTACCATTATATAAACTATGCAGCCCATCCTCCGAATATGGGGAGGTAAATGTAAGAGGACAAGTAGGTGTAATTATGTACTATTCCTAGCAGTCTGGAATTGTACCTATTTTCACTTAGTATTAAACCACAGTGTGAAATAAATTGTGAATATTTGAGTTTACCTGAAATGCTGAATAGAAAACCACGACCTAACCTAACCTTCTTAGTGTATGAGAACAAGCATTTCATTGCTTCTAAAATACAATTAGTACTTAACCTATAGCTATATTGATATTACAGTTTTATAAAACTAATAAAACAAAACTAAAATATTTCAATAAATTGTAAAATAACTTGGGATATTTTAAAATTTTGTATAAAATCTCTATTTGTTTAATATAAATGATAAAGAAAATCCTGATATTTAAAACTTTTTTATAGAAAAATAAATTTGAAAACTATGGGATGCAGCTATGACATAGTTACAACAACAGTCACTGTTGTCATTACTATTATACACACCATGAAAAGGATACAACAACAGTCACTGTTGCCACTGTCATTATACGACAATGATATAACAGCAGTCACTGCAGCTGAGAAAGAAAGACAGAGTTTTAGATTTATTCTGTTCTTCATAACAAATAATAATAATAATAATGGGCTCATTACAGCGATCAGTGTCTAGATAGAGACTTACAATGAGGAGAAGGATGGTCAGCGTCTCTCACCTTGTGGTATTATTCTTAATGGCCCCTCACACGTTGTTCTAGAGAAAGTGATATACAATATTCTTGGAGATAAAGAATAATCTCCCACTAAACTAAACTTATAAACTCCGAATAATTAAGAGAACACAGTGTGTTCTACGGCTTCACCTAAACTCTAAGGACCTCATAGTAACATTGAAAATGCAACAATATTGAAAACACACACACAATGATCCTGAGTAGAAAAGTTGTTCTGGAGAACACACAGTGATCTGGAGAACACACAATGATCTGGAGAACTCACAACGATTTGGAGAACACACAATGATCTGGAGAACACATAGTGATCTGGAGAACACAGTGATCTGGAGAACACACTGTGATCTGGAGAACACACAGTGATCTAGAGAACACACAGTGATCTGAAGAACACACACTGATTTGGAGAACACACAGTGATCTAGACAACATAGTGATCTGGAGAACACACAGTGATCTAGAGAACCCACAGTGATCTAGAGAACACAGTGATCTGGAGAACACACAGTGATCTAGACAACACAGTGATCTAGAGAACACAGTTATCTGGAGAACACAGTGATCTAGAGAACACACTTCCCGGAGCTGCTCTCTGTACCCGTTGGTCCCAGGAGAGGGAGTACCCTGTGGCTGCTCTCAGTAACCCTTGGCTCCCAGGTAACACACACACAGGGGAATGTCGTCCCACCTGATGAGCGACAAATATCGTCCATACGCCGTCACTGGAAGAGAATATGACACTATGAGTCTAAAGTTATCTTCCCCACACTCCAGCATGAAGTGGAGTTCAACTCTCCAGCTCTGGACGTGGAGTTCAACACTCCAGCTCTGGACGTGGAGTTCAACACTCCAGCTCTGGACGTGGAGTTCAACACACCAGCTCTGGACGTGGAGTTCAACACTCCAGCTCTGGACGTGGAGTTCAACACTCCAGCTCTGGACGTGGAGTTCAACACACCAGCTCTGGACGTGGAGTTCAACACACCAGCTCTGGACGTGGAGTTCAACACTCCAGCTCTGGACGTGGAGTTCAACACTCCAGCTCTGGACGTGGAGTTCAACACTCCAGCTCTGGACGTGGAGTTCAACACACCAGCTCTGGACGTGGAGTTCAACACTCCAGCTCTGGACGTGGAGTTCAACACACCAGCTCTGGACGTGGAGTTCAACACTCCAGCTCTGGACGTGGAGTTCAACACTCCAGCTCTGGACGTGGAGTTCAACACACCAGCTCTGGACGAGGAGTTCAACACTCCAGCTCTGGACGTGGAGTTCAACACTCCAGCTCTGGACGTGGAGTTCAACACTCCAGCTCTGGACGTGGAGTTCAACACTCCAGCTCTGGACGTGGAGTTCAACACTCCAGCTCTGGACGTGGAGTTCAACACTCCAGCTCTAGACGTGGAGTTCAACACTCCAGCTCTGGACGTGGAGTTCAACACTCCAGCTCTGGACGTGGAGTTCAACACTCCAGCTCTGGACGTGGAGTTCAACACACCAGCTCTGGACGTGGAGTTCAACACACCAGCTCTGGACGTGGAGTTCATCACTCCAGCTCTGGACGTGGAGTTCAACACTCCAGCTCTGGACGTGGAGTTCAACACTCCAGCTCTGGACGTGGAGTTCAACACACCAGCTCTGGACGTGGAGTTCAACACTCCAGCTCTGGACGTGGAGTTCAACACACCAGCTCTGGACGTGGAGTTCAACACTCCAGCTCTGGACGTGGAGTTCAACACTCCAGCTCTGGACGTGGAGTTCAACACACCAGCTCTGGACGAGGAGTTCAACACTCCAGCTCTGGACGTGGAGTTCAACACTCCAGCTCTGGACGTGGAGTTCAACACTCCAGCTCTGGACGTGGAGTTCAACACTCCAGCTCTGGACGTGGAGTTCAACACTCCAGCTCTGGACGTGGAGTTCAACACTCCAGCTCTAGACGTGGAGTTCAACACTCCAGCTCTGGACGTGGAGTTCAACACTCCAGCTCTGGACGTGGAGTTCAACACTCCAGCTCTGGACGAGGAGTTCAACACTTCTGTCGCTTCCATGAATTCTTTAATTTGGAATTTGGCCAAATGAAATCTTACATGTGAATTTATTAAAAAAAATAAAGCAAATTCGGCAAAATATACAGCAAGTTTAATATTATATTTTGATGAGAGGAGGTGACTAACGGAGACCTGAGGTCCCGGGTATTACAATAACAAAAAGAGATTATTGTTAAATGATGATCATAAATTATTTGTCCAAATTAGTGTGAGGAGTATGTAATGTGAGGGGGGGGGGGGTCGCCCTCTGAAGCATACACTGAAACAATAAGAGTTCATAATAACAGTTTGTCTTAATAAAGGTAAGACAAATATATTGGGAATTTGAAGAAATTTAATTAAAATTCTGGTTTGTCCAACTTTGGTTTTAAGGCATGATAAAGAACGCAAATTAACTGTCATCGAAGCCACCAACATAACACAAAAACACTTCTTATTATTTATTGAAATTATGAAACAAACAGATAGACAACGGGAAAATGACAAAGTAAAATTAGCAGACTAGTTTTTGCTTGTGAAAAGATGCACCGTGACGTCTCCTAGTGCCACACCCCGCGCTTCACTCCACGCCTCACCCTGTGCCTCACCCCGTGCCTCACCCCCCGCCTCACCCCGTGCTTCAGCGCTTGTCTCATCTTGTGCATCATCCCACGCCTCACCCCGTGCCTCCCCCCGTGCCTCACAATGCGCCTCACCCTATACCTGATTCTGTACGTCACCCTGTGCCTGACTCTGTACCTCCTCCCGTGCCTCACCCTGTGCTTCACCCTGTAATTATAAGTACAAAATAAACATGCACCATAACAATTCAATAAAGCTCTCCTCACAACTTAAGGTCATTCAGATTGATGACATCAATGTATCTTATCCTCCAGGATAAGAGCTGCAGTAACCCTTAAGCTCTGGTCCAACCATAGCACTTTATTCAGCCAAGAAACACATTTTACATTATCTATATATATATATATATATATATATATATATATATATATATATATATATATATATATATATATATATATATATATATATATATATATATATATATATGCTGAAATCAACACTAGAAAAAGCCCTCAATCTTTCCCTCAGCGACTCACAGTGGAAACAGGCCTCCCTTCCTGTCAGACTCGGGGGCCTTGGAGTGCGCACAGCAACACAAATTGCTGTACCAGCGTTCCTGTCCTCTTCAGTGGGGTCTGACAACTTGGTGAAGGAAATCCTACCTGAGCACCTAGTTCAACAGGCAGGGGTGCATGATCCCAGCTTCACAGACTGCACAACCAAATGGGTCTCTCTCGCAGGACCAGCACCCCAACCACCGCCTTCTGAAGCCCATAAGTAATCCAGCTGGGATCGCCCCATTGCCGACCAAGAAGCTGCAACTTTGCTAGAAGCTGCGACAACACCACATGACACTGCCCGACTTAGAGCTGTAGCAGCTCCCCATGCAGGTGATTTCCTATTAGCAACCCCAATGTCAGCAACCGGCACCCGTCTCACACCGCAGGCCCTCCGAATTGCCGTGGCTCTCCGCCTAGCTGCCCCAATCCACACCGAATACAGGTGTATTTGCGGCGAGGCAAAGGCCGACAGGTACGTACGGCATGGCCTTCTCTGCCAAAGGACGGGAGGATGGCATGCAAGACACGGCGAGGTTAATGACATTATTAAGAGAAGCCTTACCACAGCCGGTTGTCCAGCAGAGAGAGAGCCCCGTTACCTAATGTCCCGCAACTCTGATGAGCCTGTCGGTCGCCCAGACGGAATTACGGTGAACCCCTGGAAGAATGGTAGACAGTTGGTGTGGGACTACACTTGCGTTTCAACTTTAGCCAATACCTATGTTGACTTCAGTGCTACACAAGCAGGAGGAGCTGCCAATCACCGGGAAGCGGCCAAGTCACGTAAATACAGAGACCTTGAGCACCACTACAATTTTGTCCCCATTGCCTCAGAGACACTTGGTGCCTGGGGTAAAAGTGCTGCTAGCTTTTTGAAGGAGTTGGGGTCTAAGCTAATCGAAACAACAGAGACCCTAGAGCTGCCAGTTTTCTTTTTCAGCGCCTTAGTGTGGCAATCCAGAGAGGAAATGCTCACTGCATCCATGGTTCCTGCCCGCTATCTGAGGAGCTGGAGGAGCTTTTCAACTTGTGACAAGCAGCCTTGTACCCTGCATGTAATCAATATTGTAACTTTTTTTGTGTAATGACATTTTCAAATAAAGTTAGATAAATATACACACTTAACAAAAGAATAGGGGTGGTAGGAGAAGAAAATATCAAAGTGTTCAGTGAGGATCCACAAGGTCTTCTCTGAGTACTCTTTATTTTCTTCTCCGAGGCTATGGGTCTCTACACTTGCACCAGAGGTGGTACCCCTACTAGGTTAAAAAAAAAAAAAAAAAAAAAAAAAAAAAAAAAAAAAAAAAAAAAAAAAAAAAAAAAAAATATATATATATATATATATATATATATATATATATATATATATATATATATATATATATATATATATATATATATATATATATATTTTATATATATTTTATATATATTTTATATATATATATATATATATATATA
Source organism: Procambarus clarkii (assembly GCF_040958095.1). NCBI lineage: Eukaryota > Metazoa > Arthropoda > Malacostraca > Decapoda > Cambaridae > Procambarus > Procambarus clarkii. The sequence continues at coordinate 301,656 of NW_027189253.1, forward strand.
TATATATATATATATATATATATACATATATATATATATATATATATATATATATATATATATGTCGTACCTAGTAGCCAGAACGTACTTCTCAGCCTACTATGCAAGGCCCGATTTGCCTAATAAGCCAAGTTTTCATGAATTAATATATTTTCTCTAATTTTTTCTTATGAAATGATAAAGCTACCCATTTCATTATGTATGAGGTCAATTTTATTTTATTGGAGTTAAAATTAACGTAGATATATGACCGAACCTAACCAACCCTACCTAACCTAACCTAACCTATCTTTATAGGTTAGGTTAGGTTAGGTAGCCGAAAAAGTTAGGTCAGGTTAGGTTAGATTGGTTAGGTAGTCGAAAAAACATTAATTCATGAAAACTTGGCTTATTAGGCAAATCGGGCCTTGCATAGTAGGCTGAAAAGTGCGTTCTGGCTACTAGGTACGACATATATATATATATATATATATATATATATATATATATATATATATATATATATATATATATATATATATATATATATATATGTCGTACCTAGTAACCAGAACGCACTTCTCAGCCTACTTTGTAAGGCCCGATTTGCCTAATAAGCCAATTTTTCATGAATTAATTGTTTTTCGACTACCTAACCTAACCTAACTTTATCGGCTACCTAACCTAACCTAACCTAGTTAATTTTAACTCCAATAAAAAAATATTGACTTCATACATAATGAAATGGGTAGCTTTATCATTTCATAAGAAAAAAATTAGAGAAAATATATTAATTCAGGAAAAATTGGCTTATTAGGCAAATCGGGCCTTGCATAGTAGGCTGAGAAGTTCGTTCTGGCTACTAGGTACGACATATATATATATATATATATATATATATGTCGTACCTAGTAGCCAGAACTCACTTCTCAGCCTACTATTCAAGGCCCAATTTGCCTAATAAGCCAAGTTTTCCTGAATTAATATATTTACTATAATTTTTTTCTTATGAAATGATAAAGCAACCCTTTTCTCTATGTATGAGGTCAATTTTTTTTTATTGGAGTTAAAATTAACGTAGATATATGACCGAACCTAACCAACCCTACCTAACCTAACCTAACCTATATTTATAGATAAGGTTAGGTTAGGTAGCCAAAAAAAGCTAGGTTAGGTTAGGTTAGGTAGGTTAGGTAGACGAAAAAACATTAATTCATGAAAACTTGGCTTATTAGGCAAATCGGGCCTTGAATAGTAGGCTGAGAAGTGCGTTCTGGCTATTAGGTACGACATATATATATATATATATATATATATATATATATATATATATATATATATATATATATATATATATATATATATATATATATATATATATATATATATATATATATATGTCGTACCTAATAGCCAGAACGTACTTCTCAGCCTACTATGCAAGGCCCGATTTGCCTAATAAGCCAAGTTTTCATGAATTAATTGTTTTTCGACTACCTAACCTACCTAACCTAACCTAACCTAACTTTTTCGGCTACCTAACCTAACCTAACCTATAAAGATAGGTTAGGTTAGGTTAGGTAGGGTTGGTTAGGTTCGGTCATATATCTACGTTAATTTTAACTCCAATAAAAAAAAATTGACCTCATACATAATGAAATGGGTAGCTTTATCATTTCATAAGAAAAAAAATAGAGAAAATACATTAATTCAAGAAAACTTGGCTTATTAGGCAAATCGGGCCCTGCATAGTAGGCTGAGAAGTACGTTCTGGCTATTAGGTACGACATATGTATATATATATATATATATATATATATATATATATATATATATATATATATATATATATATATATATATATATATATATATATATATTATTTTTTTATTTTTTTTTTGTAAAGTTTGTGAGGGTACCACCTCTGGTGCCAATGTGGGGACCCATAGCCTCGGAGAAGAAAATAAAAAGTATTCAGAGGAGACCTTGTGGTTTCTCACTGAACACTAATATTATCTTCTCCTACCACCCCCATTCTTTTGTATGTACACACATATATTTACTTTATTTGAACTTTGTTACAAAAAAGGAGTTACATATGGGTTACAAAGATGGTTGTCATAGGTTGTCGAGTTCCTCCAGCTCCTCAGATGGCGGGCAGGAACCCTGGATGCAGTGCGCATTTCCCCTCTGTATCGCCACACTGAGGCGCTGGAAAAGAAAGCTTGCAGCTCTCGGGTCCCTTGTTATTTCAATGAGCCTAGAACCCAGTTCCTTCAAAAAACGGGTAGCACTTTTACCCCAGGCGCCGAGTGTCTCAGAAGCAATGGGGACAAAATTGTAGTGGTGATCCAGTTCTCTATACTTACGGGATTTGGCTGCTTCCCTCTGGGTGGCAGCGCCACCTGGTTGTGCAACACTGAGGTTAATGTAGGTGTTAGCCAGGGTTGATACGCACGTGTAGTCCCATACCAACTGCTTGCCATTCTTCCAGGGGTTCACTGTGATACCATCCGGGCGACCAATAAGAGCATCAGAGTTACGGGGCGTTAGGTAACGGGGCTCTCTTTCAGCTGGGCATCCAGCTGTGGTGAGGCTCCTCTTGATGATGTCGTTAACTTCACTGTGCCTCGAGTGCCATCCCCCTGTGCTTTGGCAGAGTAGGCCATGGTGGCCGTACCTGTCAGCCACCACCTCGCCGCAAATACACCTATATCTGGTGTGGATTGGGGCAGCAAGGCGGAGGGCCACAGCAATTCGGAGGGCGTGTGGTGTGAGACGCGTGCCCCTATATTATATACATATATATATATATATATATATATATATATATATATATATATATATATATATATATATAAATATATATATATATATATATATATATATATATATATATATATATATATATATATATATATATATATATATATATATATATATATATATGTTGTACCTAGTAGCCAGAACGCACTTCTCAGCCTACTATGGAAGGCCCGATTTGCCTAATAAGCCAAGTTTTCATGAATTAATTGTTTTTCGAATACCTAACCTACCTAACCTAACCTAACTTTTTCCGCTACCTAACCTAACCTAACCTATAGAGATAGGTTAGGTTAGGTTAGGTTGGGTTGGTTAGGTTCGGTCATATATCTACGTAAATTTTAACTCCAATAAAAAAAAAATTGATCTCATACATAATGAATTGGGTAGCTTTATCATTTCATAAGAAAAAAATTAGAGAAAATATATTAATTCATAACCTAACCTAACCTAACTGACATAACCTAACCTAGCCTACCTAACCTTACCTAATGTAATTTACCTAATCTAACCTACCTTAACTAAACTTAACTAACCTAACCTAATATAACTTAACACAACTTACCTAACCTAAAATAACTTACCCATCTTGAGGTTATCTTGAGATGATTTCGGGGCTTTTTAGTGTCCCCGCGGCCCGGTCCTCGACCAGGCCTCCATCCCCAGGAAGCAGCCCATGACAGCTGACTAACACCCAGGTACCCATTTTACTGCTAGGTAACAGGGGCATAGGGTGAAAGAAACTCTGCCCATTGTTTCTCACCGGCGCCTGGGATCGAACCCAGGACCACAGGATCACAAGGGCAGTGTGCTGTCCGCTCGGCCGACCGGACCCATCCTAACATAACCTAACCTAAATTAACGTAACTTACATAACCAAACTTAACCTAACCTAGCCTTGTGTAACCTACCTAACCTAACCATATTTACTTAACATAACTTACTTAACCTAACCTAACTTACCTAACCTAACGTAACTTACGTAACCTAACTTAACAAACATAACCTAACTTTCCTAACCTAACTTAACTTACTTAACCTAACCTAGCTTACCTAACCTAACCTTACTTGACTTACTTAACCTAACCAATCCTAACCTTACTAACTTAATGTAACTTACCTAACCTAACTTACGCATCCTAACTTAACTTAACATAATATACTTAACCTAACCTAACTTACCTAGTCCAACTTACCTATTTTCCCTATCTAACCTAACTTACCCATCCTGACCTAACCACTGTACCTAACTTAACTTACATAACGTAACATAACTTACCTACCCTTAACTACCTAACCTCCTCCACATAATGTAACTTACCTAACATAACTTACCCAAACTGACATGACCTAACTTACATAAATATTCCTGTGGGTCTTTTTAGTGTTTTGTCATTCAATATCTCATATTCATTTGCTCATTTCAAGGGTTAATTTCTCAAATGGTCATTTATGCATTTCAAGTACTATTTGTTAAAGATTAAGGTGTTTAAGCATTTTCAAAGGATTTGTTATATACTGGCATTTACTCCTTTCAAGGGGTAATTTCTCAAATGGATGTTTACGCATTTCAAATGTTATTTGTTAAAGTTAGGGTATTTTAGCATTTAAAGGTATATTTGTTCGATATGTCAGTTTATGCACTTTGTATCTTTTTTACTTAAAGTTCGTCAAGTTGTACATAAGTTGAATTTATTCTATTTGATATTATTGTTCTTATTCTTCTCCCTTTAATCTAACCTCTTTTGATCTTAGTGTATTTATTAGGTTTTATATAATTTGTTCTTATTCTTTGATTTTTAACCTAACCTTCCAGATGTAGTTTATTGTGCTGGACATATTTTGTTAAATATATTATCCTTAACCTAACCTTATAGATATAGTTTTGTTACCCCTTTTTGTATATTTAACCCAAACCCACCTTAACTCGGCAGCTTAAACACGATATTAAAAAAATATCGTGTTTACACTGCACTCCCTACTACTAGTGTAGACAACACTGGTCAAGGGTACAGTGCCCACACTGGTGTAGACAACAACACTGGTCAAGGGTACAGGGCACACACTGGTGTAGACAACAACACTGGTCAAGGGTACAGGGCACACACTGGTGTAGACAACAACACTGGTCAAGGGTACAGGCCACACACTGGTGTAGACAACAACACTGGTCAAGGGTACAGGGCACACACTGGTGTAGACAACAACACTGGTCAAGGGTACAGGGCACACACTGGTGTAGACAACAACACTGGTCAAGGGTACAGTGCCCACACTGGTGTAGACAACAACACTGGTCAAGGGTACAGGGCACACACTGGTGTAATGAACAACATTGGTCAAAGTTATATTGTCCATACTAGTGTTGAGAACAATATTGGTCAAGGGAACAGTGCCAATGTAACGGAGGCGAGCCTTTAACCTCACTTAAACTGGTTAAATGCTGGTTGTTAATTAGTTGTTCTTATTATCCCAAAGTTTTTAATGTAACCTTCAGTCCATCTCATCGAATCTAAAGCGTTTGATCACCTAGATATCACGATGCAAGGACACTGTACCTTCTCTGGTACACTGCAAACGTTGAGAGACGGCCGCCACCTCCTGACTTAGTAAACTCACTGAATAATTCCCCCAAATGACGGTGAAGCAGGAACTGTCAAATAGACATAAATCCCAAAATGTGCATCCCTAATTATGAATACGAGGATGTTTTTACGTTAAGTGTGGTTTAATTTAAAACACAAAGGGTTTATATGAGGTAGTACATGCTTGAGGTTGCTTGCAGGACATCATGGGAGTATAGCACAAAGCATGAGGTCTTGAACACAACGAAAGAATATAAAATGGAGGGAACTCACTAAATACAAATTAATTGAATCAAAAGTTTAATTAATATAAAAGATATAGATTTTACAAAGGATGAACACTCCCTGAATGAACACTTCCTATCTGAGGCAAATGAGTAAGACTTACCAAATACTAATACTAGAAACTTATTGAATTTTTAACTTAAACAAAGCCAGACCAGTTGTAATGCCTGCTTCTAGGAGAGGGTCTTGACCCTACAATATTCACAGCCACACTAGATTTTCTCTCCTCTCCCAGCTGTGAAGCTGACCTAGGATCGTTGCGCTATCCTCAGATTAATTGCCGCCGTTCATTACAATTGCTAATTGTTATTCACTGGCAACTAAGACTAACTGAATCTTTATCCTCAACACAGATGGTAACTATACAGATACTTGACCAACCTTATTTTCAAATACAATAGTGGATAGTAACCTGCATCTATAATTTATGAATTAACAAACACTGAAGGTGTTATACTTCTGACCGCCTGACCTCCTTGATCAAGAGTGAGTCAGAGGCCAGATCACAACTAGTCCTATATTCTAATTGACTTATATGGCCCTTTTGTCAACATAAGGACTTCCTCTATATTTCCAGTAGACGTTAAATTGACACAGTTACTTAACACAAGATGTTATTATTTACAATCACTTTTAATACCTGAATTTATCTAAACCTGATGAATTACCTCACACCAAGACTGTAGCAATCATGCCCAAAAACTCAGGTAGAAACTATCCTGAAACTCCAAAACCAAGATTAACCATGTCGACAATACTATACAAGGTCTCAAAGCTTCTAAAACAGCTAAGACTGTTACACCAACAATAGTGCTGAGAACAACAATGGTCAAGGGTACAGTGCTCACAATGGATAAGTGACAACACTGGTCAAGGGTACAGTGCCCACACTGGTGTAGACAACAACACTGGTCAAGGGTACAGTGCCCACACTGGTGTAGTGAACAACACTGGTCAAGGGTACAGTGCCCACACTGGTGTAGACAACAACACTGGTCAAGGGTACAGTGCCCACACTGGTGTAGTGAACAACACTGGTCAAGGGTACAGTGCACACACTGGTGTAGTGAACAACACTGGTCAAGGGTACAGTGCCCACACTGGTGTAGACAACAACACTGGTCAAGGGTACAGTGCCCACACTGGTGTAGTGAACAACACTGGTCAAGGGTACAGTGCCCACACTGGTGTAGTGAACAACACTGGTCAAGGGTACTGTGCCCACACTGGTGTAGTGAACAACACTGGTCAAGGGTACTGTGCCCTCCAGGGTACTCACCATTGAAAGTCTCTGTCGTGAACTCCGACGGCGTGTCACTCAGGTTGGCCACTATGGGGTCACGTTGGCCTTTTAAGAATCCCACCTGTGAACACAACTGTATGTCAAGCTCACCTGTCAATGTAACTGTATGTCAAGCTCACCTGTCAATGTAACTGTATGTCAAGCCCATCTGACAATGTAACTGTATGTCACGCCCACCTGTCAATGTAACTGTATGTCAAGCTCACCTGTCAATGTAACTGAATGTCAAGCTCACCTGTCAATGTAACTGTATGTCAAGCCCATCTGACAATGTAACTGTATGTCACGCCAACCTGTCAATGTAACTGTATGTCAAGCCCACCTGTCAATGTAACTGTATGTCAAGCCCACCTGTCAATGTAACTATATGTCAAGCCCACCTGTCAATGTAACTGTATGTCAAGCCCACCTGTCACTGTAACTGTATGTCAAGCCCACCTGTCACTGTAACTGTATGTCAAGCCCACCTGTCAATGTAACTGTATGTCAAGCCCACCTGTCAATGTAACTGTATGTCAAGCCCACCTGTCACTGTAACTGTATGTCAAGCCCACCTGTCACTGTAACTGTATGTCAAGCTCACCTGTCACTGTAACTGTATGTCAAGCCCACCTGTCAATGTAACTGTATGTCAAGCCCACCTGTCAATATAACTGTATGTCAAGCCCACCTGTCAATGTAACTGTATGTCAAGCCCACCTGTCACTGTAACTGTATGTCAAGCCCACCTGTCACTGTAACTGTATGTCAAGCCTACCTGCCAATGTAACTGTATGTCAGGCCCACCTGTCAATGTAACTATATGTCAAGCTCACCTGTCACTGTAACTGTATGTCAAGCCCACCTGTCACTGTAACTGTATGTCAAGCCTACCTGCCAATGTAACTGTATGTCAAGTCCACCTGTCAATGTAACTGTATGTCACGCCCACCTGTCAATGTAACTGTATGTCAAGCCTACCTGTCACTGTAACTGTATGTCAAGCCCACCTGTCAATGTAACTGTATGTCAAGCCCAACTGTCAATGTAACTATATGTCAAGCCCACCTGTCAGTGTTACTGTATGTCACGCCCACCTGTCAACACGACTATGTCAACCCCCCCCCTCTCAATTAAACTGAATATTAATCTCACCTGACAACATATCTGAATGGTAATCCAATCTGTAAACACATCTCTATGTCAAACATCATAGATGAACACACATCACAGACGAGCGCATCACACGAGTGACCCTGCCAAAAGTAGGGTAAATTGAGACGTAGTCCGTGCGCAAGCCCTGCAACAGGTATGCAATTGCACACCTGAAGCAGGTAAATGCGTGGTCTGTGTCTTCCGGGGCGGGGGGTGTTATCTGTGGGGACCCGAGGAGCATGTGGCAGCGCGTGTCAGGTGTTGCTCAGTGGTTGTGTGTAGCGATAAGTAGCATGTTGTGTGTCGCTGTGGGTAAAAGTGTAAGTATAGGAAGAGGTGAAGTGTCCAGGTGACCAATAATAGTAGTAGTAGTAGTAGATGAATATGTACGAGTATGTACCGTAGAGTTAATCGTGTGTAGATATATAGTTAAATAACTAAATAATAATATTTACACACTAGTTTACTTTTAACATCTTGACGTATGTTAAAGGAAAACTAGTGTGTAAACATGTTAAAAACCACAAAAGTGGCGACTCATATTATCAGCAGTTTCAGATTGCTACAGCGACCGGGTTTCTTAACTTAGTTAATGTATATGTAAGGTACGATCAAATGGTGGAAGCCTCTCTCCCAAAAATTACCAGCAGCTCTCAAACCATTGTAATGGGTGATTTTAATGCTAGACACACTAGCCTGGGTGACACCAAAACAAACAGGAATGGCAGAGTCTTTGTAAAATACTTAAGAGATAATAACATGTCCGTGTTCAACTTTGACTCCTCTAACGTCACACACCTCATGGGTGGCAGGCTTGATTATGTCATTGGTCACGGTCTCATTGATAATGCTGTCAGAGGATCAATTGTTCATGAATTAGTTAGTGATCACTTTGCCATATTCAGTTCATACACTATCAATAATGTCAAACCCCTAAACTTTGCAAAAAGAAATAATTAATATCCCTGAAAATTTACACATGCTCTTCAAACTCCGCATTTCTGAATGGTATAACACTTATTGCTTTACTACCGTCAATGCATTATATGAGGACCTGGTCACTGAAGTAACCACTTTTTATGACAATGTTGTAAAATCCACAAGACCCAAAACAGTGAAGAAGGGACAGAGGTGGTTCACTGACTCACGCCTTAAGCCCCTGCATGACAGAGTTCTATTCCTAGCTGAGCAGTATAAAACACACCCTCAACATATTTCTTAAAGCCAGCCGAGAGTTTAGAGAGCTAAAGGAACAGGTGTATAACCAGCACTGGGAACAGTTTCTGCAAGGCATCAATCATGCAACATCCTCATCCCAAATGTGGAATAAAATTAAAAATATTTCTCGTCCTAGCAGTCAACTTGATCACTATTCACCTGTAGACTATGCCGACATGCTGCTTCAACAATATGCAAGCACTGCTAGTATAAGCAGCCTGCCCCTAGATGTGCAAAACTATCTGGCTAGTACTAAAATAAATCATAACTTCAATATTGAAATTGCCTGTAGTGAAATAGGGCCTGATGATAACTATGGCATAACCCACTTTGAAATTAAAAATGCACTCAAGAAAGGTAAGGCTACCTCTCCTGGAGAGGATGGCATCACATACAACACCATGAGAGTACTTGCTGAGCTGCCAAATAGCCCTTTGCTAGAATTGTTTAATCAAAGTCTAAGGCAGGGTGTCTTACCTGACCGCTGGACACAGGGACTCATAATACCCATACCCAAGCCTAATTCACAAAAATTTAGACCCATTTCTCTGACGTCGTGCATGTGTAAAGTTCTTGAGAGAATGATTCTCGACAGACTAATGTTTCAAATCAAGCCCCACCTTGCCCCTAACCTGTATGGTTTCCTTCCTGGAAGAAGCACACAAACTTGCTTTGCTGAGTATTTTATCAGAGAGGGACCAAGCTCTCAGGCGGCATTTATTGATCTCTAAACTGCCTATGATACAGCAAACAGAGAAATAATCCTAGAACAGCTAGCCTCTTTTGGAGTTAAGGGAAGACTTGACATGGCTCAGGGGTTACCTGAGTAACAGAACCGCCTCAGTCCTTTTCAAGGGGGTCAAAAGTAAACTTTGTGCACCCTTTGAGTTGGGTACTTCCCAGGGTGGAGTGCTAAGTCCCACACTGTTCAATGTTCTGATGCATAAATTAACAATTGATATTCCAACACTACCTGACGAAGCCGTCATTTGTTATGCCGATGATATATGCATTGTTGCAAATTCCCAAACTAGACTGCAAGCTCTACTTGATTCACTCGCTCCTAAAAGCATTGAATGTGGTCTTGCTATCTCTATAACTAAATCCAGAGTTCTCCATCCCCAAGAGAAAACTCATGTCCCTATAACTTTCAAGGTCAACAACCTGAACATTGAAACGTGTGGGCCGCACAAATACCTTGGAGTTGGCATTAACAGTGACATTGTAAATGATCTACACCGTAGGTTAAAAGAAAGACTAAAACCATTGAGAACACTTACTGGTAAGAATATTGGTATCAATAATAAATATGCTAGACTATTCTATATGATGTTCGTTAGATCTCTCGTTGATTATAATGCTCTGCACTTAATTAATTTCCCCCCCCCCTCTGTGTTGGACAAACTTGAAGTAGTACAGAATGAGGCCATGAGGATAATTCTTGGTGCCCCAAGATGCACAAGAATCATCAACGAGAGGGAAGAACTGAAGCTTCCAACCATACTAGAGAGAATAATGCAAGTCAACACCACCTATTGCCTTAGAGTCATGAGTGACCCTAAATCTCCTGCATTGCTCAGAGACAAATTATTTAGTGCTGTTAACACCCTTTTGACTGGTGCCGACATACCAACTCACTCCTTTTATGATAATTGGCTGAGCTACAATGTCTACAATCTCATTAAACTTAACATTCCTTTTAAGTGCAATCTTCCTGTCACTGATATTCCTCTTTATCTGTACCCCACCATTCAAGTATCATACACACCTGTCACCAAGAAAGATAATGAGAATCTTGCTCTTCTCAAAGCTGTCACTCTTGAAACAATTGCCTCCTCCATCGAGAGTTTAAGATCTCACGAGCACTGTGTCTACACCGACGGCTTAGTCCAATCCTCTACTGGACGGACTGCAGCGGCATGTAGGTTTTATAGAAATAATATTTGCACAAAGACTGTCAGTGTCAGATTAAACAACTGGCTGACCTCCACACAAGCAGAACTAGCAGCATTACACTTAGCTACCAGTATATTAAAAAACACTGGAGGAGGAATAATATTCTGTGATTCAAAGTCTGCTCTTCATGCAATCGAAAACTTCTCTTGGAAGATCGACAGCAAGAACCTCATACTCCCAATTATAAATGACCTAATTGATGCACAGAGTAAAGGGTCTCGAATCTCCTTTGTATGGTTTCTTCACACATAAATATAACCCATCATAATGAGACAGACATTGCAGCCAAATTAGCGTGTAACAAGTTTGAAGTTGAATTAGATCTAGGTATCCCCATCTCTGCTGTCAAAACTGTATTGGTCCAAATATTCAGATCTGATAGGAAAGAACTTACTGACTCCCAACGACCTGAAAGTACTAGTATAAAAAGCTATTATTTGTTCAAATCTGAAACCTACATCCATGGGCAGCACAAAACGTCCACTAGACAGTGCGACACAGTGGTTGCAAGGATCAGGTTGGGTTACCGTTATCTGTGGCAGGTGGCTACAGGTGACGGATCTCCCAATCTTGAGCACTCCAGTCGCAAACTCTGTGAGCAGGAACTACGGCACGATCTCCCGCACTACATCACTGAATGCCCAGTTATTAGACCTTTCAGACCAGTTGGCATGAGGTACCTGGAGCTTTGCAATTACTTTATTGGCTCTCGTATTCTTGAAGATATCCTCACAGTGTACCCAAAATTTGCCAGTGCAGGCTACTAAACACATGGCCCTGTATGACTAACCATCCTGCGAGATGGGGACTTGTATTACCACTACTACCTTATTCAATCATGTGTTGATGATATCCTCAAAATGCATCCGGAGTCTGCCAGTGCAGACTGCTTATCACATGCCTCTGTATGACTAACCATCCTGTGTGATGGGGACTTTTTAGCATCACCTCGTTAGCTTTTTTTACTTTTTTTCTGTTTGCACGTTGTGGTTTTCTTTTATCAATAAAAAAATATATAATACTGTGCAGTCCTTGTAACACACAATGACATTAGCGCTGTTTGCCTCTCTGCTCTCATCTCAGGTCTTCTACCCACACATCCGCCATCACATGCCCTCTCGCCCATCATACGTCATTTTCCATTCCCCGTAGTCTGTGTCTACATTTCTCCTCAAACACACCAGTAGTTGGGAAAAGTATTTATTTTTTCCAAGTAACCTTAGTTTTAAAGATTCTACACATCCTATTCAGCTTATTCAGAGGAACTATCTAACGATGAATGATAGATCGGTCTTGTCTCTTTTCTTTATCGCTGAGTTATCACACAGCTCAGCCACTCTTTCATCCCCACATTGGCGCTCGATCCACCTGGTGACTAATCTTTTTCACCTTAGTAATTCTCAATGGAATAGTCGGTGTGTGCTGTTAGCAGAGGAACTTAGTTCTTAGTTTAATATTCTTTCAGTTGATAGCCGTTAACTACGTAGGATTGGATAGACCGGTTGTTCTGTGCAAAAGCCTTTACATATGATCAGAAATAATAATACTAGAGTATGGACCCAGTTCACAAACGCACCATTAGGTTTGGAGACTTAAAACAGTATATTAACCGAAGGAAGACTGATATGTCTCTATCGGAATAAGCACAGAGGCCAACCCTTGTAACCTTGAAACGTAACGTGACCAACATGGTAACATCATTCTTTGCCCAAATAACATTTTAAAAGTAACGAGTGTCGTAACGGGGTCTTCAATCTTATTATTATAACAAATCAAAATCACTGTTACTATGTGTTTCACACTTTGTAACGTACCCTGACCAACATGCTACTGTGCGTTTTACACCTCGTAACGTAACCAACGTGCAATCATCATTCTTTCCCCAAATCTTCTTTTTAGAGTAACGAGCGCCATAAGCCAGTCTTCAATCTTATTCTACATATAAATATTACTGCGAGTCTGTTTTAGCCCCCTTGTAAGACGCGCCATGTATCGTAACGCAGAAATCAACGTTCTGTCGTCCAAATAAATATCAATTTGAAATGTAAAGCGTGTCTACCTAATGTAACGTGACGAACATGCAAACATCGTTTGCTCATTCTTTTACTATGTGACTGTTCTATACCTTGTAAGACACAATGTAATGTCACATAACATGGAAAATCATAGACCTGATATTATATTTTAAAATAGCTTGTTCATTGTCACTGAGTACAGCCCGGTTATCTCAATGCTAGCGTGTTTTTTCAACTCGTAACGTAAAGTGACCAACATGTAAACATCGTCCGTTCGTTCTATTACTGTGTGTTACTGATTTAGACTTTGTAAGTCACAATGTAACGTAACATGGAAAATCATAGAGTCGATATTATATTTTAAAATTGGCATGTTCATTATCTCTGAGTACAAGCCATTTATCAAGTTTTATTTCAAGGCTCGCTCTAACATCCAAAATAGTTGAAGCAGGTATTTACACCCGCCTCGTTTTCATATCTGCCAACCCAGGTGATGCATTAATGAAATAGACGGTATCAAATTTGCTACGGATCAACACGTCAAGTCCGTATATGTTCTCTCTTAGTCACTCAGTTTCAGACCGTCTAACCTTGACTCCGATGATGATGGGGTAAGACAACCTCGAGGCGTTTAGCACCATGTGTGTGACATTTGGCTCGTTAGCCTTCGACGTCATGGCTTTACCGTCACCGCCTAATCAGCGGTTGTCTCTCCTAGCCCCCCCCCCCCCCCCACTCACGTGTTAACAGTGAAGAGAACGCAAAGCTTAACATGGATATTGTATCAAGTTTTAAAAAGGATTTGAATAAGAGGAGTCATATTCCATAAAATACTTACATCCACCATTATCTATGAGCAGTAAGAGGAGGTCCTGTTCACCACATATAAAATTCTGTGCATTACACAGCAGTGTGAAATCAAAGTCAAAATGTAGCAATACGCTATTAGATAGAGAGATAGTCAAAACATATAACATGGATTTTAAGCGATTGCTAGTATTTTCTTCTAGCAAATAAGGTATCTGCTGCTCATCACTTCAAACACTGGCTTCTGTCTCATAATGTGGACTAACTTTTACCAAACAATCGCCCAACACCACTCTCTCACATTCCTTAACTAAAATTACTCCTCAATCAGGTGAAAACAGTTCATTATATCTGTATCTCCACCGTTTATACAGACAGATCAGACATTCATTCATTCGCACCGTAATGAGTGTAGATTTAGTTTTCAAATTTCATATCGTGTGTATCGATTAGTTTAAACCAAGGTGACCCTCTAGTCCACGCACTAATAGTTGACGTTAGGAGGAAAGGTTTTTGTGAAATGTGAACCACACAATGCTGGAAGACAGATAAGTTGGGGAGACGTGATAACTACTTACAAATTCTAATATTTTTTGTATGATTTCACCGTATACCTCATAGTCTCTTTTTCTCACACTAGGCAATAAACCTTCTTTCAATAATTTCTCGACTAAAATAGCACTCCGAAACATCAATGCTCATCTTTATTCTCACGGTCACAGTCTTAGTCAACATTATTTACATTTCACTACTGCGTGGACGTCTCGGGATAAATAACTAAACTGTCTTTACCCATCCTACAGATTTCATGCTATCAGTTTTCTCATATTCTTATTCAAATAAAGTTTACTTACTGTTTCCACCAGCATTGCCTCACACTACATAAATATATTAATAAACTTTCAAATTCTTTACAACTGCAGTTCAGTTCATTTCAATCATAATGCAATGCTAATCTTCAGTTCACTGAACTCTGTGATAATGAACAAGCGAATTTTTTTAAAAATTTATAAAACAATAATGCCTAGACTAAAAACTACTCTACCTAGTTAGCTTGAAAGTGTAAACTCTACTTTAAAAAAAATAATGTAGACTAGTTTACGATGGACTGATGCTACTCTTAAGTGTTTAATAACAAAAATTAAAATTATATATATAAGGGTTTACGCCTTTTATCTACTTATCGACTGATGAAAGACATACAAGACCACAGCCTGATACGTGCCCCTCTCTTACTTACCCACATACATATTGCTTTAAAACACAACAGTAAATTCTGACGTACCACGCTGTGTGTGTGAGAGAGAGAGAGAGAGAGAGAGAGAGAGAGAGAGAGAGAGAGAGAGAGAGAGAGAGAGAGAGAGAGAGAGAGAGAGAGAGAGAGAGAGAGAGAGAGAGAGAGAGAGAGAGAGAGAGAGAGAGAGAGAGAGAGAGAGAGAGAGAGAGAGAGAGAGAGAGAGAGAGAGAGAGAGAGAGAGAGAGAGAGAGAGAGAGAGAGAGAGAGAGAGAGAGAGAGAGAGAGAGAGAGAGAGAGAGAGAGAGAGAGAGAGAGAGAGAGAGAGAGAGAGAGAGAGAGAGAGAGAGAGAGAGAGAGAGAGAGAGAGAGAGAGAGAGAGAGAGAGAGAGAGAGAGAGAGAGAGAGAGAGAGAGAGAGAGAGAGAGAGAGAGAGAGAGAGAGAGAGAGAGAGAGAGAGAGAGAGAGAGAGAGAGAGAGAGAGAGAGAGAGAGAGAGAGAGAGAGAGAGAGAGAGAGAGAGAGAGAGAGAGAGGAGAGAGAGAGAGAGAGAGAGAGAGAGAGAGAGAGAGAGAGAGAGAGAGAGAGAGAGAGAGAGAGGAGAGAGAGAGAGAGAGAGAGAGAGAGAGAGAGAGAGAGAGAGAGAGAGAGAGAGAGAGAGAGAGAGAGAGAGAGGAGAGAGAGAGAGAGAGAGAGAGAGAGAGAGAGAGAGAGAGAGAGAGAGAGAGAGAGAGAGAGAGAGAGAGAGAGAGAGAGAGAGAGAGAGAGAGAGAGAGAGAGAGAGAGAGAGAGAGAGAGAGAGAGAGAGAGAGAGAGAGAGAGAGAGAGAGAGAGAGAGAGAGAGAGAGAGAGAGAGAGAGAGAGAGAGAGAGAGAGAGAGAGAGAGAGAGAGAGAGAGAGAGAGAGAGAGAGAGAGAGAGAGAGAGAGAGAGAGAGAGACAACTGCTGTTAGGAGTTAAAGGGTTTTTGCACATAACAACCAGTCCAGGAAGGGTGTAGCGGTGGTTGATGGAATGGGCTGTGGAGGGGAGATGGAGTGGGAGTGGACACTCATTAGTGGACACACAACTACCCGCAAGTGAGTTCCACCTGCGCTGCCGTTGAGTGAGGACGTGTCGCTTGACCGCTCCGGCAGTTTGGGGTAGTTGCCATTTTCGCCAGCAGCGGGTATGGGGGTGTCTACCCTCCCTGCTGTTCCTGGTGGTGGGGACGTGGCGTGTTTTGCGATGGGCGGCCCTATTCCCGCTGTTGTGCGGTTAAACTCCATCGGATTGGAGTTTACTGGCCGTGCTGGTAACCCGCTGCTGGACGTGGTATTGAGTGACATGCTTCAAGTCCCGGTTTGGGACGCATATGGTGTTGAGCTGGTCACTGCTCACCGTGTCATCATCAAGTTTGTGGGTGAGGCGGTGTACCGTGCTTTTCTACAGAGGTACGTGGGACGTACTTTGCAGCTGCAGGAAGGCTCCGGGTCTGTGACCATTTCGGACCGTAGTGGTGCTGTGTCATATGTCAGTGTTCATGGCGCCCCCATGGAGTTTCCTGAGACTTTCCTCCGGCGATTCTTCCAGAGGTACGGCTCCGTCATCAGTGTGCGGATGAACTCACTTTCGTCTGGCACGTATTCGGGTGTGAAGACCAACGGTCGAACCCTCGGGATGCGACTGAGGTCGGACATTCCGTCCTCTGTCCGGCTTATGGGATACTACGTGCGGGTGTTTTACGTCCGACAGCCCCGTACTTGCTTCTGGTGTGGCTTGTTGGGGCATCAGGCTGCTGGGTGTATTGCTGATCTGGTCGCTTCTGTGAACTTGTTCCGTGAAGAGGATTTCCCGCCGCTTCCTCTGGAGGAGGACTCCGGGGGTGAGGAGGTGAGCGTCCCGTTCGCTGCTGAGGCTCCCCCAGCGTCTCCTGATGTTCCCCCGGTTGTCGCAGACCCTCCTCCGGGTGTTGCGGTGCCGTCGGATGTTCCTCCTGACCATGTCTCTGGCCCTGCCGATCCCGTGGACATTCCTGGTACTCCCTGTGGAGCATCGCCGTCTGCTTCCTCGTCTTCGGATGCGGATCCTGGCCCTGCGTCCGCGCCTTGGGTCACTGCTGTGCTGGGTGCTGGGGTGGCTACGGAGCCTCCTGCTGTGTGTGGTCCAGTTCCTCCTGTGGTAGAGGCTGCTGCCGTTCTGCGTCGGGCGTCGGTTCGTCCGGCTAGTGGTGCCCGTGCTTCTGGATCTGCTTCCGGCTCTGACGATATCAGGCCGGAGCCCAAACGTTTCAGGCGTTTGTCTACTGCCTGGGCTGATGTTGGGGACTTCAGTGACTGTGGGTCTTCAGGTGTTGACGGCGTGGCTCCGGATGAGTCATTGTCTCCATGGTTGGTGGTGGCGGAGGTACATGTGCCTGCTGGGGATGCTGCCTGTGTCTCGGGTGTGCCTCCTGTTCCTTCCCCGCCCGGGGGCTTTCCGCAATGGGGTGTGGTGGCTTCCGGTGCCGGGGGTGGTGAGGATGCTGGTGCTGGGCGTGGCCTGGTGGTGACTTTGAGAAAGGATGCGCGTCGCCATGGTTCCCTGCAGTCGTCTGGTGGTGTGCCCGTGGCCGCTGGTGCCCCTGTGGTGGTACCCTCTGTCCGGCCCCCTACTGTGGAGGACCTGGAGGCCTGGGTTGCCGAGTTCCTGTTGTCTGAGAAGCCGGAGGACTTTTCTGATGAGCGGGTTCCAGGTGTATGGGATAGGGTGGCGGTTACTCACGTCCGGAGGGACACCATATGGGTTCCCTGTCTGCGAGTGTTTGTTGCCGGGGTTCCGCTTCACATGGCGCCCCCGGTGGTGGGTCAAGCCTCTTGGGGGAGGTGGCTGATTTGGGAGGCGTTTAATGTGTGGTATCCCCATTCCCGGGCACATAAGTAAGCTGATTTTACTTTGACATGTATGTTATCCTTCTGCATTACTCGCATGTGTTTTTATTCTTAGCTTGTTGTGTGCTGTGCGATTTTCTTGTTTTGTTTCATGATGTCCTTTATGTGGTGTTTTGTTCTCGGTCCTTCAGGCCGATGCGTGTTTGTTGTTGTGTATGTACCTATGTTTATTTTCTGATTTGCATGGGTTGCTTGTTTATTATTGATTTGTTGCTGGGCGGTTGGTTTGGTGTGGGTGTTTTTATTCATGTCTTGTTTCTGTGCTGTACGTTTACACTGGTGTTTTAATTATTACTTTACATGTTGTACTTGTTTATTATTTTGTATTTTTTGTTGTGTATTGTGCTTGTCCTGTTAAGTTTTCTGTTATGCATCTTCATGTTTGTTTTGTGTTATGATGTTTTGTTTTGAGATGTTACTGTGCTTGCTTGTTTGACAATTGTTTTCTATTTTGTGTCTTGATGTCTGTGTTTTTCACTGCATTTTTCGTGTTTGTATTTTGTTGTACCGAGCTGTTGGCCCTTCTGGCCGGTTGCTATTGAGGCTATTGTTTTGTTTTGTTATGTTTTCTGTGTTTTCCCGTTTTTATTGTATTTAAATTGTATGCTTTGTATGTAAAAATAAAAATAAAAAAAACTACCCGCAAGTCTCCCAGTGCTACTGACTCCTGAAGTAGTGTTTCCCACATTCAGTAAAAATGCCTACTGGCCTTCACCTGAGTGACTGCTTTACTGACTGATGCTAAATGCTATTTAAAGGCAGCCAGTAATTTGATTAGATAGAAGAAAGTTGAAGACTAGTATGCGATGAGGCTCGTTACTCAGAGTCCAAGCGAAATTAAAAGATCTATATCTCAGGCTATAGTCATTATTTGTTGTGAATATAGAGACCCGTGTGTAACCCCCCCCCCCCCCCCCCTTCAACCTTGGAGGGGAAAGTTAAACAGACTTGTGTGCTAGGTGTAGGGAGGGAGGGGGTGGGGGACGTGCTAGGTATCGTGTGTGGTATGGAGTCATTTAGTTCAGTTTTGTGTCAAACTCCCAAGAGGTGAGCTACCCCCTGAAGGCTCACTCCCTGGCCAAATTATATATAAAGGGTTTACGCCTTTAACTACTTATTGACTGCTGAAAGACATACAAGACCACAGGCTGACACTTGCCCCCATATGAATACTGCGATATATATATAATGTGTTTACTATTTTTTTTTGCCTCGTTTATGGAGGACTTGGGAACCACCTAGATGTGTGTAATGGTGAAGCTCCCGGGATTAGATTTAAAAATTACATATATTTAATTCAGTAGTGGAAACACATACCTGCAAGTCTTCTAGTGCTGCTGCCTCCAGAAGTTGTCTTTCCTACATTCAGTAAAAATGTCTACTGACTTTTCCTGAGTGACTGCTTTTACTGGCATAGATTTGATTTGAATTGATAGAAGAAAATTGAAGACTGGTATACTTTGAGACTCGTTACTCAGAGTCAAAAGCGAAATTAAAAGTTCTATACCTCAGGCTATAGTCATTATCTGATACGAATACAGAGACATGCGGTGCTACTTATTAAGTGTTTAATAATAATAAAAGAATACAAATTATATATAAACGGGTTTACTTCTCTTAACTATTTATTTATTTATTATTTATTATTCTGTATGGCGAGAAATACGTGCAATCTGTTAACTTGTGGGTGTCAAGTGACTGCTAAGTGTGAGGGGAGGGAGCGGTCGAGAACGGGTATGGTTGGCGGTATTGCCTCATTTAGCCACAGTTATGTGTCAAACTTTACAGAGGCGAGGTGCCTCCAAAGGCTCGCTACCCGCCCAGGGGCACGCGACATTGAAGACCTCATACCTATGTGTGGTGGTGGTGGTATGTGATATACCCTGCTATGTGGTTGGAGGGGGAGGGATTGGCAGGACTGACTATGGTAGATGTTGATGATGACATTCACAACAGTTATGCCTCAACCTTCGAAGAGGTGACCCCATGTGGTCATGTGGTGTCACTCCTAAGACCTATGTGGTGGGTATGAACCGCATATCCTTAGCGCTCTGGAAGCAGGGTAGGGGGAGGGGGATGCTGACACCTCTACCATGAACACCCTCGAGTCTGTCATGATAATAATCACCGCGGAGACCCACACCAGAGACAAAGAATTACTATAATAAAACAAAGACCCGCGCTATCAGTCATAGCTTCCGCCTGCTCCCCTCCCTTCCCCTCTCCTCCTTGCCGTGCCCTACCCCTAACCTCCCATCTTTAAAGCTCGGTCTCCTACCCAGTCAGGGGTAGGGAGGCCCCCCCTCTCTAGGCCGCCTCAACATATCCCTCCTACATACTATTATTTAACTTTTTTATTATTATTATTAATATATGAGGTACATCTGCATTAGTGCAGCTACCCTAGACTATATGAAGTGGAGTACAGTGTGTCAAAAAAAAAGCTAACTAGGTGATGCTAAAAAATCCCCATCACACAGGATGGTTAGTCATACAGAGGCATGTGATAAGCAGTCTGCACTGACAGACTCCTGATGAATTTTGAGGATATCATCAACACACGATTTAATAAGGTAGCAGTGGTAATACAAGTCCCCATCTCGCATGATGGTTAGTCATACAGGGCCATGTGTTTAGTAGCCTGCACTGACAAATTTTGGGTACACTGTAAGGATATCTTCAAGAATACGAGAGTGAATAAAGTAATTGCAAAGCTCCAGGTACCTCATGACAACTGGTCTGAAAGGTCTAATAACTGGGCATTCAGTGATGTAGTGTGGGAAATCGTGTCGTAGTTCCTGCTCACAGAGTTTGCAAATGGAGTGCTCAGGATTGGGAGATCCGTCACCGGCAACCACCTGCCACAGGTAACGGTAACCCAACCTGATCCTTGCAACCACTGTGTCGCACAGTCTAGTGGACGTTTTGTGCTGCCCATAGATGTAGGTTTCAGATCTGAACAAATCATAGCTTTTTATACTAGTACTTTCAGGTCGTTGGGAGTCAGTATGTTCTTTCCTATCAGATCTGAATGTTGGGACCAATACAGTTTTGACAGCAGAGATGGGGATACCTAGATCTAATTCAACTTCAAACTTGTTACACGCTAATTTGGCTGCAATGTCTGTCTCATTATGATGGGTTATATTTATGTGTGAAGGTATCCATACAAAGGAGATTCGAGACCCTTTACTCTGTGCATCAATTAGGTCATTTATAATTGGGAGTATGAGGTTCTTGCTGTCGATCTTCCCAGAGAAGTTTTCGATTGCTTGAAGAGCAGACTTTGAATCACAGAATATTATTCCTCCTCCAATGTTTTTTAATGTACTGGTAGCTAAGTGTAATGCTGCTAGTTCTGCTTGTGTGGAGGTCAGCCAGTTGTTTAACCTGACACTGACAGTCTTTGTGCAAATATTATTTCTATAAAACCTACATGCCACTGCAGTCCGTCCAGTAGAGGATTGGACTGAGCCGTCGGTGTAGACACAGTGCTCGTGAGATCTTAAACTCTCGATGGAGGAGGCAATTGTTTCAAGAGTGACAGCTTTGAGAAGAGCAAGATTCTCATTATCTTTCTTGGTGACAGGTGTGTATGATATTGGAATGGTGGGGTACAGATAAAGAGGAATATCAGAGACAGGTAGATTGCAGTTAAAAGGAATGTTAAGTTTAATAAGATTGTAAGCATTGTTGCTCAGCCAATTATCATAAAAGGAGTGAGTTGGTATGTCGGCACCAGTCAAAAGGGTGTTAACAGCACTAAATAATTTGTCTCTGAGCAATGCAGGAGATGTAGGGTCTCTCATGACTTTAAGGCAAAAGGTAGTGTTGACTTGCATTATTCTCTCTAGTATGGTTGGAAGCTTCAGTTCTTCCCGCATGCTGATGATTCTTGTGCATCTTGGAGCACCAAGAATTATCCTCATGGCCTCATTCTGTACTACTTCAAGTTTGTCCAACACAGAGGAGGGGTAATTAATTAAGTGCAGAGCATTATAATCAACGAGAGATCTAACGAACATCATATAGAATAGTCTAGCATATTTAATATTGATACCAATATTCTTACCAGTAAGTGTTCTCAATGGTTTTAGTCTTTCTTTTAATCTACGGTGTAGATCATTTACAATGTCACTGTTAATACCAACTCCAAGGTATTTGTGCTGCCCACACGTTTCAATGTTCTGGTTGTTGACCTTGAAAGTTATAGGGACATGGATTTTCTCTTGGGGATGGAGAACTCTGGATTTAGTTATAGAGATAGCAAGACCACATTCAATGCTTTTAGCAGCGAATGAATCAAGTAGAGCTTGCAGTCTAGTTTGGGAATTTGCAACAATGCATATATCATCGGCATAACAAATGACGGCTTCGTCAGGTAGTGTGGGAATATCAATTGTTAATTTGTGCATCAGAACATTGCTAAGTGTTAAGTGCTAAGTCCTACACTGGACTTAGCACTCCACCCTGGGGTGTACCCAACTCAAATAGTGCACAAAGTTTACTTTTGACCCCCTTGAAAAGGACTGAGGCGGTTCTTTTACTCAGGTAAGCCCTGAGCTATATCAACAGTCTTCCCTTAACTCCAAAAGAGGCTAGCTGTTCTAGGATTATTTCTCTGTTTGCTGTATCAAAAGCAGTTTGGAGATCAATAAATGCCGCCTGAGAGTTTGGTCCCTCTCTGATAAAATACTCAGCAAAGCAAGTTTGTGTGCTTCTTCCAGGAAGGAAACCATACAGGTTAGGGGCAAGGTGGGGGCTTGATTTGAAACATTAGTCTGTCGAGAATAATTCTCTCAAGAACTTTACACATGCACGATGTCATTGAAATGGGTCTAAATATTTATGAATTAGGCTTGGGTATGGGTATTATGAGTCCCTGTGTCCAGCGGTCAGGTAAAACACCCTGCCTTAGACTTTGATTAAACAATTCTAGCAAAGGGCTATTTGGCAGCTCAGCAAGTACTCTCATGGTGTTGTATGTGATGCCATCCTCTCCAGGAGAGGTAGCCTTACCTTTCTTGAGTGCATTTTTAATTTCAAAGGGGGTTATTCCATAGTGATCATCAGGCCCTATTTCACTACAGGCAATTTCAATATTGAAGTTACGATTTATTTTGGTACTAGCCAGATAGTTTTGCAGATCCAGGGGCAGACTGCTTATACTAGCAGTGCTTGCATATTGCTGAAGCAGCATGTCGGCATAGTCTACAGGTGAATGGTGATCAAGTTGACGACTGCTAGGACGAGAAATCTTTTTAATTTTATTCCACATTTGGGATGAATATGTTGCATGATTGATGCCTTGCAGAAACTGTTCCCAGTGCTGGTTATACACCTGTTGAACAGATCCACAAGGGCCGTGACGAGGATTCGAACCTGCGTCCGGGAGCATCCCAGACACTGCCTTAATTTGTTTATTTGATGCATCACGTTAGTGTGATCTGTGTGTGTGTATACACCTGTTCCTTTAGCTCTCTAAACTCTCGGCTGGCTTTAAGAAATATGTTGAGGGTGTCAGCTGTTTTATGTGTTTTATACTGCTCAGCTAGGAATAGAACTCTGTCATGCAGGGGCTTAAGGCGTGAGTCAGTGAACCACCTCTGTCCCTTCCTCATTGGTTTGGGTCTTGTGGATTTTACAACATTGTCATAAAAAGCGGTTACTTCAGTGACCAGGTCCTCATATAATGCATTGACCGTAGTAAAGCAGTAAGTGTTATACCATTCAGAAATGCGGAATTTGAAGAGCATGTGTAAATTTTCAGGGATATTAATTATTTCTTTTTCAAAGCTTAGGGGTTTGACATTATTGATAGTGTATGAACTGAATATGGCAAAGTGATCACTAACTAATTCATGTGTGAGGGAATCTAGATTCCCTCAGCTAGTTTTCCTAGTTTCTAGATTAGGCTAGTCGCTCTAGAAATTGCAGCTTTCGAACTAACATATACTTGTGGGATGTTGAATGAAAGCTTATGTTAAGGACTGTCGGTTGGGACTGGTTAGAAGTCTGTGATTGCTCTGTAGAGAGAATTACAGAAATTTTCCTGTTTCTGTGAAACAGGATGCTCGAGGTGAGAGTGAAGTGGTATGTGAGGTACTTGACTAAAACCGTTAGAGGTGGGGAGAACGTTGCCTCCCCCCCCAACATGTGAGACATCACACCATTGTCTTTAGGCCTTCCCCTCCTTGTGACGTCACGGGACGCTCGAGGGTCAGTGAGGCTGTGATTGGAGAAGGCATGTGTGCTCCAAGCCGAGTTTTGGCGCGAAGAGCTGTGATTGGTAGCGGCACGAGGGAGCAGTGCCGGGTTTGTGCTGATTGGTCAAGACAAAGTAGGGAGGAGGTATGGGCATTTTGAGTTTCCCTAGCCCGGGAAATAGGCAGTCTGAGCAGGGGAGCAGGTGGACGAGGATGTGTCTGGGTGGAGGGGGGGAGTTTTCCCCCTCCACCCCTGTTAATCGT
This sequence comes from Procambarus clarkii, assembly GCF_040958095.1. NCBI lineage: Eukaryota > Metazoa > Arthropoda > Malacostraca > Decapoda > Cambaridae > Procambarus > Procambarus clarkii. The sequence continues at coordinate 326,372 of NW_027189253.1, forward strand.
GGACGTTACCGTGTTGTCCAGCAGGGATGGCACTCCTGCCATCCCGAGTTGTTTCTAGGCCAAATTTGCGTGAAATTGGGGCCGATGTGACAAACTAAGAGACAGTTGCAGTGTTAACCCATGAGGCAGATGGCAGAGCCTCATGGTGTATCAGATTGATCCCTCATCCCTCGAGTCTGAGCATCCTGTCTAGTGGCAATGGACAATTGGTGTTGGGCAGTGTAAGTGAGTGGGATATTACAGGCCCCTGTTGGATTTTTGTATTCCGCCAGGCTGCGTCAGTGTGGGGACGCCGCCGGCCATTGTCACCCCAGTGTAGAGCAAGGCAGGCTCTGGTTTGCTGGAGTTGTTGGTGATTCCTTAACCACGTGTGTATGCCCGGGGGCCACCCCCAGGCCACCCCAGGCCACCCGCGCGGCCAAACCCCACCCCACCCCATGCACCAGCTCAGCCGGGTGGGGTGCTATGACGTCATGCGCTACCCGTGGCTACCCCCAGGCCACCCAGCCGCTTGGCCCGGCCATTCGGCTCGACCCGGCTCGGCCCGTGCGCCGACTACCCACCCGCCAGCCCGGGCGCCGGCTACCACCGGCCCCCCCCCCCTCTCAGCTCGGGAGGGGCGCTGTGGGCTACGCGGTGGCCACATGCCTTGGCCACCTCGTTGGGCCACTTGGCCACTTTCCCGGGACAGCCTAGGGCCACATCTTGTCGACGCATGAGGAGCAAGCTAAATGTTGACAGCTAGTGTGGTAGTGACCTGGGAAATGAGTAAAAAAAATAAGGAGAGAAAGACGTGAGTACTATTATCATTGTGTACAGTGTGATGAGTACTGGTGGAAATTCCCGGTAAGAGTTGTCTCAGAGCCTCGCCAGGCTAGAGAAGCAGCTGAGAGACAGTTGTTTGTAGCACGTCCAGGTGACTGGTAGGGCGGTACCTGGAGATAGATGTTATACACGGGACCACACTGTAGTATCATAATGTATATATGTGTAGGCTGACTCGAGTATGTAACCGGTCAGTGTAGAGATTTACCATATAAGTGATCCAGCCTGTCAATTCTATATAATCGTTCAGACTGGATTAATGCCATAGAGTACCGTATATAAATTATAATCATTAAAGGTAGGCAGGCCAGGTTGCAGGGATGTCAGTGGAGACCCTTGAGGTCTGTGTAGTTAGTTATATTTACCTGATGATATAATTTTCATTGATTATGTGAATGCCATTTCTATGTGTTCATTTGCATGCTTTATGTACTGTGTTGTGTGGTGAGTCAGTAGATGTGATTGATGACTGATTGCCTAATGATGTCATTAGCATGTGGGGTATGCTGATGGCATCATTATGTTGCAGGTTTGTGCAGTATTGTTATCAGTTTATACGATATTATTGCCCCAGGAACTGTGTTGAGGGTTTAAGGGACCTCTAGGATTATTCAGGGGAATTCACAGTGCTTAATGAGAGCAGACAATTGATGGGTTAATTGCCTTGCTGAGGTAAGTGTGTGCTCACAGTAGTCCTTTGCAACGGGTGCAAGATAAGGGGGGGGGGGCAGTAATATTGATATACTCTTGTGTGTTGCACAACCGTGTGTCATTATTGTGTGGGCACAGTAATTAGCGAGTTGCAGTAACTGCAACCATATGTGGGCAGTGCATTTGTGTTGTTGCATGCCATTGTAGTGTGACCTATTTAACACTGGGGTTACATTGTTTCTTTAAGTTGTGTTGAGGACTTAAGGATTCAGTGAGTTAATTAAGTAAGGGGTAATTAACTGGATAAGGGGTGCACACTTATTGTGGAGTGAGTGAGGGCTGTTATGAGAGAGAACAGCGTTGAGCTTGAGTGAGATACGTCTCAGGAGCAATTAATTGTCCGTGTGACAACTAATTGACCACTCTAGCTAATTATGTAATTAGCCTTCTCGTCATGAATTCACGTAGTGGGAGAGGATCTGTCAGAGTCTGTCAGTATTTGTGTTAATGTAATTTGCTCGAGACTAATTACCTTTCTGGGTTATAGCAATTAGTGGCTCAGGTTAATTACTGGAGTAATTAACATTGGAGAGCTCCGATGACCCGGTAAAGCGAGGTCGTGGAGCTAGCATAAATCGTTGTATTAATCATATCCTGTCTGAGGACAGTGGATTAGTGGCACATCTTGTTAATTAGGGTAATTAACTCCTTTCCCGTGAATTCACAGTGTTTGATGAGACCTGCTTAGGCAGTGCGGAGTGAGACGTATTTATGGATGATTAATTATCGGTCCTGGTGACAGTTAATTAATTGCTCAGAATTAATTAGGGAATTAATTAGGGTAATTAACACTCACTGGTAAATTTTTGACACAGACTGTTGAGAAGCTACCAAGTTAGGGTAGGCTTAGTTAACGTAACTCAATGGGGATGTAATTAGTGGTCCGTTTGACCTTAATTGAGCATTACTCACTGAATGCTTGCAAGGAGTCAAGTGTGATGTAATATAAGTTTGAGTTATTGTTAACATGAGAGACAAGTGTTAATGATTAACGTAGAGTATCATCATGTTGTTGTCTAGTGTGAGACAATTGTTTGTGATTACCGTAGTACTTTGTTGCTGACTGCTGCGATCAGTCAATTAACGTAATTAATCACTTAAGGCAATTTCTTTTGGTTGTCGTCTGGTGACGAGAGTAGAGTCATCTAGGGATCTGTGGAGCTGTGTCCCAGAATCCCGCCTTGCCTGTCTTTGTTACTGTTTACAACAGGGCAACTTCTTGTAGGGAGTTGCAAAGAGTGTTCACACTGGGTTGTGATAGGGGGGGGGGTCACTGTTGGACTCCCGCCTAGTTACGTGGGTCTCTCCTGGGGGGCGGGAGGACCCCGAAGCTTGTGATTATAGTAGCTGTCAGGGTGTTACGAACCCGGATCCAGCGTCCGAGCACGGAGCAGTGACGACCGCGCCATCTGTGGGTCAGCTCCCGAAACCCCCTCCAAACGGACGACGACACCTGGCGAGGACGGGATGTATTGGCCTCGAGGGCCAGTTTCTAGTCCGGTTCAGCGCTCAACACAGCCGCTGCTGACCTCTGGTGAGGTGGTGCTCAGACACCAGCGCCATCTATGGAGTGGATAGGTGGGCGTTTGTGTCTGAGCCTGTAAGTGAGGTGCCTTAGTGTGTCCCAGTTATTGATGACGTGTCTGCTTACAGAGTCGACCTGGGACTGCTGTGTTGGAAGTTGAGTCAGTCTACCCAAAGCAGCTGTCTCCATACCTTGTGCTTTGCTGCAGCAGCTGTGAAGTCGTCCCCCGGAAGAACACTGTGGTGTTACCCTGCCAGTGGAGTGGCAGTAGAAGGATTACCCGGGACCGACTGCTGGAGACGTTTTTCCACTGGGGTATTGAGGACAGGAGAGTGATTTTGTGGTGTCACACGAGGCTCCTGTCTTGGGCGTTCCCCTTATATCGCTCGTGGAGTGGCCTGACCAGCCTTGCTGATCCGGAACCTGCCAGCGAACCTGCTGGACGTGTGGTTGACGGCCTCCACGGCGGTGCCCCCAGTGGACCTGTGTTTTGGCCGACCTGTGGCCAGGGTAGGCTCAACTTCTCAGAAGAGTTCGTCAAGAGACCACGAAAAGCACCGAGGACTCAGCACCGAGAGTTTTGCTCCAGAGTCTTCAGCAGAAGACAATTGTGTATTTTCCCCTGTACAGTGTTAATACCCCTCCCCCTGTGCACTTTTATATATTATTTATATGGTGATGGTAAATTATAATCTTAAGTTTTTAAGTTTCTTTCCCTACCCCCTTTAAGTTACTTGCGTCACGGATCACATCCCTTGAAAGCCACTACTGGCTTGGGGTCGGATATAACTTCCTCTAACAACATCAGAGTAAGAACCCCGTTGCGTCCCGAGAGGGCCGTAACACAGGGAAACAGACACTATTGATTGCATGCTTGTGTCTTTGTCTTCAGTGGATATCCTTCATTTGTTCAGTTAGTTCATGTTGTCAGTCCGAAGTGTCAGCAAGATGGAGCCTGCTGTCACTTCTCGAGGGGCTGTTGAATAGCTGTGTTGCAAATGCCACTTGATGGACAATAACGTAACCATTCGCTGTGGTGTAACTTAGTCTGTGATATTTTTCTTTGATTTGCAATATTGCGTCATCAGTGGGCACACCTGTGTTCAAGTTAGTTCAGTATGCAGCCTCACAGCAAGGGTTGCTATTTAGCTGTTTGTTATCGTGCCACTGGATGGACATTAACGTAACGTAAACTCGGTAATGTAGTAGTTAGTCTCTTGTTATTAATAAATTGTTATGTTATAGAAAACGGTCTTTGATGTCAACCCTTCAACCATATTATTCCACCATATTTCTGCATATTACGATTAAATGTTGATGTGATCTTGATAAGGCGGCTGTTCTTGGGAATTCGAATTCCAATTCATAGCGCCACATCAAATATAAATATTTGATTGTGAGAACCCGTCGGTTACCCTTTATTAGTTTTAATGTCCTGTTTAACTAGGAAGAGCCAGCGGCCTATTGTGGACAGGTTTTCACCTCTAGTGGTGGAGGCCTGGCGGTTTGCTCCCGCTTTTCCTTTTTCTATTGGACTTGTGCTTAACTGCCGTGAGCAGCCTTTAAACTTGTAATCCACCTCCTAAGGGAGGTAGGCGTAGAAAAAAATCTCACATCATGAACAATTGATCCTCCGACAGCATTATCAATGAGACCGTGACCAATGACATAATCAAGCCTGCCACCCATGAGGTGTGTGACGTTAGAGGAGTCAAAGTTGAACACGGACATGTTATTATCTCTTAAGTATTTTACAAAGACTCTGCCATTCCTGTTTGTTTTGGTGTCACCCAGGCTAGTGTGTCTAGCATTAAAATCACCCATTACAATGGTTTGAGAGCTGCTGGTAATTTTTGGGAGAGAGGCTTCCACCATTTGATCGCACCTTACATATACATTAACCAAGTTAATAAACCCGGTCGCTGTAGCAATCTGAAACTGCTGATAATATGAGTCGTCACTTTAGTGGTTTTTAACATGTTTACACACTACGTTACTTTTAACATACGTCAAGATACCGACATCATGTGAACCAACATTTGAGAAAGCTACATAACCTGGGAGTTTGGGTGGCGTTTTATTTTTTGTGTTTGCAGTGTATGGTTCCTGCAGGCACAGTACTTCAATGTTGTTGGCACCAGCGTACATCATTAGATCAAACAGCCTCCTTTGCACGCTTCTCACATTCCACGTGAGAAATTTAAGAGTGAGTTGGTCGTGGGTAATGGTGTTCATGAACCTGACGAAGAGAAGTGTTTACAAGATTCACAAGTTGTAGACTATTGCATACAAATGACAATTGTTCACGGTCATCAATGTCAAAGAGTTCTCTCATCTGTTTCAAGGTCAGCTGGGTGCCTGTACTTCTGCTAACATCTACAATCATTTCATGTTCATCAGGATTCATAGAGACACACGCGGTGTTGTTTGGAATGAGTTCTTGAGCGCATTTGTTAATTATAGCTAAGACACACGGGTTTTCATATGTTTCACTTGCCACAGCGGCACTTACAGCACTGGAGGAGGGGTCAAGACTTGCTTGAGACGTGTCAACACTTACATTGCTGGTAGGCATTTCACTAGAGACTTGGACGTTCACTTCACTCTTCGGGCTTGCGAGATGATGGCTTGAACACTGTCTCAGGTCGTCCATGTCGATCTTAGCATAAATGCTGCTGAGACCATTTTCAATCTTCGTGAGTGTTTCTTGAAGTTTATTGACGGTAATTTCTATTTTACTCATGCGAGCTGGAAGTTCTAACACCTCCCTCTGCAGGCTGGCGCCAGGCTTCCCAGGTAGGTGAGGGAAGGTTGTCAAGCTGTTGGTGTCAGGAACGGTGGTGGGGTCATCCCATAGGTGTAGTGGTGGGGCCACCCCGGGTGGGGGGGTTGACTGGGGTGGTGGAGGGTTGCCCCACTGTGCTGTGCGGGGGAGGCCGCTTGACACAGTCCTTGTGCCAGGCGGTCACACCCTCACGCAAGCACCTGGAACACTTGTGCTTGGTGGCTGAGGATGAGGTCTCATCGGTCCCAGGGGCGTGGTCTTTATTGGGACAGTCTTTAGTGAGATGATTGGCTGCACAGACGGCACAGGTGCCTGAAGATTGACAGTGCTTGGCTACGTGACCAAAGTGTTGACAGTTAAAACACATGACAGCTGAGGACACCCAGGGTGTTATAGGATAGGCTGGCCGGTAGGGGCCTAGGAACCTGTAATGACTGGGAGGCGGCGCCTCGTTTTCCCAGACTTGATGCGTCTTGCACTGTACACACCTGGTAATTCTTTCGCATGGGAGATGTCAAGGTCATGAGGGTAGGATGTGACAAGGTACTCTCTGTACCTCCTGGACCTCTCAGGAGAGTCTGCTTTACTGAATGTGATGCCACCCACTTGACCTTGGAGTAGGGCCGAGATGGTGACTTCATCGGACCTGGCTATATAGATGTAGGGCGAGGCGTGTCTAAGGATTATGAGGTCTATGGGGTCAGGAAAATGGCTAGGAATGTCACGTCTCATCCAGGCGTACCTCTGGTCACTGGTAACTTGAGATGGAAATGCCAGCCTGGCATATTTATTATGGGGAGCTAGGGTGGGTCGTGGTGCCCCTCCCCTGGTTGTGGGGGTGACATTGGTCGTCTTGACAGAGTTGTTACCTTCCCTTAACCTTCTCTCTTTACGTAAGGTCTTCCGGCTTTTGTGTACAGTAAAACTACCATCCGAGGCTGCTTCATCACTTGAGATGGTGTCCTCCTCATACGTGGGAACAGAGGTATGGAGTGCTTGGCCATGCTGTACGTCATGCGGGGTGGTGGCTGAAGTGGACGCAGATGCGTCTGAAGCATTTTGGGAAGGGTCGTTGTGGGTGACCCCAGAAGGCAGGAGGGAAGTGGCCATAGTTGCCAGAGTCACAACATGAAGTGACAAGACACGTCAGCATCTACCAGAGTGGGAGCACTTCAGGCTATGGCCTGGACCCAGAACAACAGCTGCTATTAATCATAGTGCAGAGACAAGATGAATAGTTCAGACACCATACAAGCAAACGCAGGTGTATACACGGTCAGCTGGCAACACTGCTGAGGGTACCGCACTGGTAGTGTGGCTCCGACTAGAGTGACAGGTGCAGAGAGTGCCACTCTGATACCTACTTTATCCACACACACACACACACTTAATAGTCCTCTACACTGTGTGTAACACTGCACTGGTACCACCAATCACTGAGGCGTCTGTAAAACGGTATGCAGTGGTCCGTTCCTGCCACCGTGATCAGGCTCTACAGGGGAAATACAGCTTAGGGGAACGGGCCAATAGGGGCTAAAGTTCCAGCGCCCGGGGTACCACCTCAGGCGTCTGACCAGGCGTGAGGTAAGGGGAAGCGGCCATGTCCCCATTGCCCAAGGCACCACTTCAAAAACATAGGTGTTGTTTATCCAGATATCTGGTATATATCACTGCTAGGTTGTGAGATCCTCAAGGCCGTCTGTACCCGTTTAGCAGTAAATCCATGTGGAGGGGTTGGCCTAGACGTCTACCCCGCACCAGGGTAGCAACGATTTATTTTATGCTGTTATTTAACTATATATCTACACACGATTAACTCTACGGCACATACTCATACATATTCATCTTCTACTACTACTGTTGATCACCTGGACACTTCACCTCTTCCTATACTTAAACTTTTACCCACATCGACACACAACATGCTGCCCCTCGCGACACACAACCACTGAGCAACACCTGACACGTTCTGCCACGCGCGAGTCAGGTGCACCTGACACGTGTGTTCAATTGCACTACCTGCAATTCAGGTGTGCAATTGCACACCTGTTGCAGGGCTTGCACGCGGTCTACGTCTCAATTTACCCTACTACCACAGACCTCTTAGCTGCACATGTTTGCGTTAGTGGCACAACTGTGAAAAAGAGGGTAAAGTGATATGAAAAAGACACTTAAGAAGAGGAAAATACTTAATTACAAATAAACATACATGAATAGTTGCATTCGTGAGGAGGATGGATTCGTTGCTGAAGGAGGTGGTGACGGAGACAGATGTGATGTTGTGAACATCGCCCAGGTCGATAAAGACCCAGTTACCGCTGGCACTTGCTACACACGAGCAATCCGTGAAGTTAACTCGGTTACCTCCAGTCACCTGACAAATACATAAATCTGACTTTATAGTAAACATTATTTTGAGTGTTACTTTAATAACCTTTCATTAATCTGTAACCCTCTTGACTATGCCTCACGTCATGTGACTTATAAAAAGTTTACCGTTTTATAAAAAAAAATATCTAGGCATTATATCCTTGGCGGAGCTTCACTACAGCTATTGAGCACTTGTTCAATAGCTGCCTCTGGTAACCTCTGGTAAGCTCAGGGAAAAAATTCCCCGCTTTCCTTATTTAGTATGGAGTCGTCATGGAGGAGTCATTCAAGAGACTCGCTCCCCGGTTTTAGACTCATAATGTTGTTGTGTTCTTGATGATGAAATATCTGATTTATTGGCAAATGATGATGCACATTCTGACATTAGAGATGAAGAGAATAAGTCCATCCCCAGTGGGCGCCGTTGGTTGAAAACGGCCAACGTTGCATACTGTTTAGTATAACAGCGGTCGTTGTCAGCCAATGGTGCGCACTGGGTCTTGGATAGAATGGGAACAGAAGAAGAAAAGTAGCAGCATATTATAACACAAGTAATGAAAGAGTCTCACAGGAGGCTGTGAGGACTGTTAGGGTTATGGGCCAGAAGGAAACGAGGTTATTTCCCTGCTGGGAACTGAGCTATGGAGAGGCTTCTCTTTATGTCATTGTGTCTTGAATGCCAAACCTTTCAACTTCTACAGTGGACGAAGGGATACAGAAGAGAGATAGCTATGAAGGATTTGGTAAACAGGGTTTCTTCTGACATAATTTAACGCATCTTTAAAATCGAGGGTTCGGGTCGGGGAAATTTGCTATATATGAACGTGATGTAGCTTAACAACTGACAGAAACATCAAACCCAGGCTAACTGGGTTTTTGGATGGTGGCTGCTTCCTGGGTGAGTTATCTTCTTGCGGCGTTAGCAATGATGAATCAATTTGTGTTTCTAAAGCAATAGCCTGATTCCCCCATCCATCTGTATTAATTCACAGAAGGAGGTTTAACTTGAGGTTATCTTGAGATAATTTCGGGGCTTAGTGTCCCTGCGGCCCGGTCCTCGACCAGGCCTCCACCCCCAGCAAGCAGCCCGTGACAGCTGACTAACTCCCAGGTACCTAGTTACTGCTAGGTAACTGCTAGGGAAGCTCTTAAGAAGAGATGCTAGATAACTTCGTGGATGTGACAAGTCAGACAAGTGTTGGAGAATCTTTTGATTTTGGATATAATGCTGAGTGATAGCGCTCTTCTTAATGATGTCATTGACTTCAATGCTCCTTGAGTGCCAGCACTCTGTGGTTTTTTGGCAGAGTTGTCCATGCTGAATTTATTTGTTAATCTCTGCCTTGCTGCAAATACATTTATAACCTATGTGGATTGGGGCCACAAAGTAATAAGCCACTGTAATTCAGAATGCCTGCAGAGTAAAACACACACCAGTTGCTGACAAAGGAGGGCGGGAGGGCAAAAATAGATAGTCACTTTCATGAGGAGTTGTAACCTTGGGAAATTTTCCACCAAGTTGAATAAAATTTAATTAATTTCAATTGAATTAAATACCCACTAAAATATATGTTTCTGTTGTGTATAATTCTTAAATTAACGGTAAAATAGAAATGTTAGTATAAACATGAAGAATTACAACTTATTATTCCAAGTAATAAAGAAAATGTGACCGTTACCTTTTGAATAATATTAAATTAACAAATATTTTCACATATTTTTAAGACCTAATTCATCCAGCCTGAGGGCTGCATTCACAATATTTTGTGAATTACTATTAATTGTGAATAAATTATAAATTGGGACACACGTGACGTGGTGCTGGTTTATTTCACATATAATAAAGAATCCTGTGGAATTCCTTGTTAATGGACCTCGTCAACAATAAAGAAAGGGCCTTGTTCCATTTCTGACTTAGTGATAGGGAGTGGCCATTCTTATTTTATTAGTCTGATGCGGTTACGTCGGCAGGCTGGAGTCCAGACTACGAGCAAGATCGTGTTTGGTACCATCCAGAGAGACGTGATTGGTACAACCCTGAGAGATGTGCTTGGAACCATCCAGAGAGATGTGCTTAGAACCATCCAGAGAGATGTGCTTGGTACCATCCAGAGATATGTGCTTGGTACAACCCTGAGAGATGTGCTTGGTACCATCCAGAGAGATGTGCGTGGTACAACCCTGAGAGATGTGCTTGGAACCATCCAGAGAGATGTGCTTGGTACCATCCAGAGAGACGTGCTTGGTACCATCCAGAGGGATGTGCTTGGTACCATCCAGAGAGACGTGCTTGGTACCATCCAGAGAGATGTGGTTGGTACCATCCAGGGAGACGTGCTTGGTATCATCCAGAGAGACGTGCTTGGTACCATCCAGAGAGATGTGCTTGGTACCATCCAGAGAGACGTGCTTGGTACCATCCAGAGAGACGTGCTTGGTACCATCCAGAGAGACGTGCTTGGTACCATCCAGAGAGACGTGCTTGGTACCATCCAGAGAGATGTGCTTGGTACCATCCAGAGAGACGTGCTTGGTACCATCCAGAGAGACGTGCTTGGTACCATCCAGAGAGACGTGCTTGGTACCATCCAGAGAGACGTGCTTGGTACCATCCAGAGAGACGTGCTTGGTACCATCCAGAGATACGTGCTTGGTACCATCCAGAGAGACGTGCTTGGTACCATCCAGAAAGACGTGCATGGTACCATCCAGAGAGACGTGCTTGGTACCATCCAGAGAGAGACGTGTTTGGTACCATCCAGAGAGACGTGCTTGGTACCATCCAGAGAGACGTGCTTGGTACCATCCAGAGAGACGTGCTTGGTACCATCCAGAGAGATGTGCTTGGTACCATCCAGAGAGACGTGCTTGGTACCATCTAGAGAGACGTGCTTGGTACCATCCAGAGAGACGTGCTTGGTACCATCCAGAGAGACGTGCTTGGTACCATCCAGAGAGAAGTGCTTGGTACCATCCAGAGAGACGTGCTTGGTACCATCCAGAGAGACGTGCTTGGTACCATCCAGAGAGACGTGCATGGTACCATCCAGAGAAACGTGCTTGGTACCATCCAGAGAGACGTGCTTGGTACCATCCAGAGATACGTGCTTGGTACCATCCAGAGAGACGTGCTTGGTACCATCCAGAAAGACGTGCTTGGTACCATCCAGAGAGACGTGCTTGGTACCATCCAGAGAGACGTGCTTGGTACCATCCAGAGAGATGTGCTTGGTACCATCCAGAGAGATACGTGTTTGGTACCATCCAGAGAAACGTGCTTGGTACCATCCAGAGAGATGTGCTTGGTACCATCCAGAGAGACGTGCTTGGTACCATCCAGAGAGATGTGCTTGGTACCATCCAGAGAGATACGTGTTTGGTACCATCCAGAGAAACGTGCTTGGTACCATCCAGAGAGATGTGCTTGGTACCATCCAGAGAGATACGTGTTTGGTACCATCCAGAGAAACGTGCTTGGTACCATCCAGAGAGATGTGCTTGGTACAACCCTGAGAGATGTGCTTGGTACAACCCTGAGAGATGTGCTTGGTACAACCCTGAGAGATGTCCTTGGTACAACCTTGAGAGATGTGCTTGGTACAACCCTGAGAGATGTGCTTGGTACAACCCTGAGAGATGTGCTTGGTACAACCCTGAGAGATGTGCTTGGTACAACCCTGAGAGATGTGCTTGGTACAACCCTGAGAGATGTGCTTGGTACAACCCTGAGAGATGTGCTTGGTACTACCTTGAGAGATGTGCTTGATACAACCCTAAGAGATGAGCTTGGTACAACCCTGAGAGATGTGCTTGGTACAACCCTGAGAGATGTGCTTGGTACAACCCTGAGAGATGTGCTTGGTACAACCCAGAGAGATGTACTTGGTACAACCCTGAGAGATGTGCTTGGTACAACCCTGAGAGATGTGCTTGGTACCATCCAGAGAGATGTGCTTCGTACAACCTTGAGAGATGTGCTTGATACAACCTTGAGAGATGTGCTTGATACAACCCTGAGAGATGTGCTTGGTACAACCCTGAGAGATGTGCTTGGTACAACCCTGAGAAATGTGCTTGGTACCATCCAGAGTGATGTGCTTGGTACAACCCTGAGAGATGTGCTTGGTACCATCTTGAGAGATGTGCTTGATACAACCCTGAGAGATGTGCTTGGTACAACCTGAGAGATGTGCTTGGTACAACCCTGAGAGATGTGCTTGGTACCATCCAGAGAGATGTGCTTGGTACAACCCTGAGAGATGTGCTTGGTACAACCCTGACAGATGTGCTTGGTACCATTCAGAGAGATGTGCTTGGTACAACCTTGAGAGATGTGCTTGATACAACACTGAGAGATGTGCTTGGTACCATCCAGAGACATGTGCTTGGTACAACCCTGAGATATGTGCTTGGAACCGTCCAGAGAGATGTACTTGGTACTATCCAGAGAGATGTGCTAGGTACTATCCAGAGAGATGTGCTTGGTACTGTCCAGAAAGATAAGTTTGGTACCGTCCAGAGAGATGTGCTTGGTACCATCCAGAGAGATGTGCTTGGTACCATCCAGAGAGAGATGTGCTTGGTACCTTCCAGAGAGATGTGCTTGGTACCATCCAGAAAGAGATGTGCTTGGTACCATCCAGAGAGAGAGATGTGCTTGGTACCGTCCAGAGAGACGTGCTTGGTACCATCCAGAGAGACGTGCTTGGTACCATCCAGAGAGACGTGCTTGGTACCATCCAGAGAGAAGTGCTTGGTACCATCCAGAGAGACGTGCTTGGTACCATCCAGAGAGACGTGCTTGGTACCATCCAGAGAGACGTGCATGGTACCATCCAGAGAGACGTGCTTGGTACCATCCAGAGAGACGTGTTTGGTACCATCCAGAGAGACGTGCTTGGTACCATCCAGAGAGACGTGCTTGGTACCATCCAGAGAGAGACGTGTTTGGTACCATCCAGAGAGACGTGCTTGGTACCACCTTGAGAGATGTGCTTGATACAACCCTGAGAGATGTGCTTGGTACAACCCTGAGAGATGTGCTTGGTACAACCCAGAGATATGTGCTTGGTACAACCCAGAGATATGTGCTTGGTACAACCCTGAGAGATGTGCTTGGTACAACCCTGAGAGATGTGCTTGGTACAACCCTGAGAGATGTGCTTGGTACAACCCTGAGAGATGTGCTTGGTACAACCCTGAGAGATGTGCTTGGCACAACCCTGAGAGATGTGCTTGGTACCACCTTGAGAGATGTGCTTGATACAACCCTGAGAGATGTGCTTGGTACAACCTTGAGAGATGTGCTTGGTACAACCCTGAGAGATGTGCTTGGTACCATCCAGAGAGATGTGCTTGGAACAACCCTGAGAGATGTGCTTGATACAACCCTGAGAGATGTGTTGGTACAACCCTGAGAGATGTGCTTGGTACAACCCTGAGAGATGTGCTTGGTACAACCCTGAGAGATGTGCTTGGTACAACCCTGAGAGATGTGCTTGGTACAACCCTGAGAGATGTGCTTGGTACCACCTTGAGAGATGTGCTTGCTACAACCCTGAGAGATGTACTTGGTACAACCCTGAGAGATGTGCTTGGTACCACCATGAGAGATGTGCTTGATGCAACCCTGAGAGATGTGCTTGGTACAACCCTGAGAGATGTGCTTGGTACAACCCTGAGAGATGTGCTTGGTACAACCCTGAGAGATGTGCTTGGTACCATCCAGAGAGATGTGCTTGGTACAACCCTGAGAGATGTGCTTGGTACAACCCTGAGAGATGTGCTTGGTACCATCCATAGAGATGTGCTTGGTACAACCCTGAGAGATGTGCTTGGTACAACCCTGAGAGATGTGCTTGGTACCATCCAGAGAGATGTGCTTGGTACAACCTTTAGAGATGTGCTTGATACAACCTTGAGAGATGTGCTTGATACAACCCTGAGAGATGTGCTTGTTACAACCCTGAATGATGTGCTTGGTACCATCCAGAGAGATGTGCTTGGTACAACCCTGAGAGATGTGCTTGGTACAACCCTGAGAGATGTGCTTGGTACCATCCAGAGAGATGTGCTTGGTACAACCCTGAGAGATGTGCTTGGTACAACCCTGAGAGATGTGCTTGGTACCATCCAGAGAGATGTGCTTTGTACAACCTTGAGAGATGTGCTTGATACAACCTTGAGAGATGTGCTTGACACAACCCTGAGAGATGTGCTTGGTACAACCCTGAGAGATGTGCTTGGTACAACCCTGAGAAATGTGCTTGGTACCATCCAGAGTGATGTGCTTGGAACCATCCAGAGAGATATGCTTGGTACCATCCAGAGAGATGTGCTTGGTACCATCCAGAGATATGTGCTTGGTACAACTCTGAGAGATGTGCTTGGTACAACTCTGAGAGATGTGCTTGGTACAACTCTTACCCAGCAAACAATTTTAGGTTGCCACACCATATCTGGAAAGTATTTGAAAGGATTGGAAACGTTTGTTTTATCGTATCAGATACGGATTAGTGTGTGGACTTAAATAGGTTTCCAAAACTTATTACCAAAACCTACGTATCTAACACTAATTTGAGATGTTGTGGCAACTTTACAATCCTAACATGAATCATTCATAATCCATTCATACACCAATATGAATCTCTTGTGAAAGGTTTGAGCCTATAATCTGAACCCTTTTCACATCTTTGTGTTTAAAGTTAAATTTCTTGAAATTAAATTATATTATTTTATATCATATTATTTTTATTATATTTTAGTTTATATCATATTATTTTTATTATATTTTATTTTATATTATATTATTTTTTTCAATTTAAATATTAAAACCAATTTAAGAGAAAAAAAATCTAATAATTTATATTTCTTTTATTATTTACTAACAATTATAATTATTTACTAACGGAGAGAAGGGAGGCTGTATGGTGGACAGTGGCGGCTGTGGCGGACAGTGGCGGCGGTGGCGGATAGTGGCGGCGGACGGACAGTGGCGGCTGTGGCGGCGGTGGCGGACAGTGGCGGCGGTGGCGGACAGTGGCGGCGGACGGACAGTGGTGGCGGGCGGACAGTGGCGGCTGTGGCGGCGGTGGCGGACAGTGGCGGCGGTGGCGGACAGTGGCGGCGGACGGACAGTGGTGGCGGGCGGACAGTGGCGGCGGTGGCGGACAGTGGCGGCGGTGGCGGATAGTGGCGGCGGTGGCGGACAGTGGCGGCGGTGGCGGACAGTGGCGGCGGGCGGACAGTGGCGGCGGTGGCGGCGGGCGGACAGTGGCGGCGGTGGCGGACAGTGGCGGCGGTGGCGGATAGTGGCGGCGGTGGCGGACAGTGGCGGCGGTGGCGGACAGTGGCGGCGGGCGGACAGTGGCGGCGGTGGTTGACAGTGGCGGCGGTGGCGGATAGTGGCGGCGGGCGGACAGTGGCGGCGGTGGTTGACAATGGCGGCGGTGGCGGATAGTGGCGGCGGGCGGACAGTGGCGGCTGTGGCGGCGGGCGGACAGTGGCGGCGGTGGCGGACAGTGGCGGCGGTGGCGGATAGTGGCGGCGGTGGCGGACAGTGGCGGCGGTGGCGGACAGTGGCGGCGGGCGGACAGTAGCGGCGGTGGTTGACAGTGGCGGCGGTGGCGGATAGTGGCGGCGGGCGGACAGTGGCGGCGGTGGTTGACAATGGCGGCGGTGGCGGATAGTGGCGGCGGGCGGACAGTGGCGGCTGTGGCGGCGGTGGTGGCGGTGGTGGACAGTGGCGGCGGTGGCGGATAGTGGCGGCGGGCGGACAGTGGCGGCGGTGGTGTACAGTGGTGGCGAGCGGACAGTGGCGGCTGTGGCGGCGGTGGTGGCGGTGGTGGACAGTGGCGGCGGTGGCGGATAGTGGGGGCGGGCGGACAGTGGCGGCGGTGGTTGACAGTGGTGGCGGGCGGACAGTGGCGGCTGTGGCGGCGGTGGTGGCGGTGGTGGAAAGTGGCGGCGGTGGCGGATAGTGGCGGCGGGCGGACAGTGGCGGCGGTGGTTGACAGTGGTGGCGGTGGCGGATAGTGGCGGCGGGCGGACAGTGGCGGCTGTGGCGGCGGTGGTGGCGGTGGTGGACAGTGGCGGCGGTGGCGGATAGTGGCGGCGGGCGGACAGGCGGCGGCGTTGGCGGATAGTGGCGGCGGACGGACAGTGGCGGCGGTGGCGGACAGTGGCGGCGGACGGACAGTGGTGGCGGGCGGACAGTGGCGGCGGTGGCGGACAGTGGCGGCGGTGGCAGATAGTGGCGGCGGTGGCGGACAGTGGCGGCGGTGGCGGACAGTGGCGGCGGTGGCGGATAGTGGCGGCGGGCGGACAGTGGCGGCGGTGGTTGACAGTGGCGGCGGTGGCGGATAGTGGCGGCGTGCGGACAGTGGCGGCTGTGGCGGCGGTGGTGGCGGTGGTGGACAGTGGCGGCGGTGGCGGATAGTGGCGGCGGGCGGACAGTGGCGGCGGTGGTTGACAGTGGTGGCGAGCGGACAGTGGCGGCTGTGGCGGCGGTGGTGGCGGTGGTGGACAGTGGCGGCGGTGGCGGATAGTGGGGGCGGGCGGACAGTGGCGGCGGTGGTTGACAGTGGTGGCGGACGGACAGTGGCGGCGGTGGTTGACAGTGGTGGCGGGCGGACAGTGGCGGCTGTGGCGGCGGTGGTGGCGGTGGTGGAAAGTGGCGGCGGTGGCGGATAGTGGCGGCGGGCGGACAGTGGCGGCGGTGGTTGACAGTGGTGGCGGTGGCGGATAGTGGCGGCGGGCGGACAGTGGCGGCTGTGGCGGCGGTGGTGGCGGTGGTGGACAGTGGCGGCGGTGGCGGATAGTGGCGGCGGGCGGACAGTGGCGGCGGTGGCGGATAGTGGCGGCGGACGGACAGTGGCGGCGGTGGTGGCGGTGGTGGACAGTGGCGGCGGTGGCGGATAGTGGCGGCGGGCGGACAGTGGAGGCGGTGGTTGACAGTGGTGGCGGTGGCGGATAGTGGCGGCGGGCGGACAGTGGCGGCTGTGGCGGCGGTAGTGGCGGTGATGGACAGTGGCGGCGGTGGCGGCGGGCGGACAGTGGTGGCGGTGGTTGACAGTGGTGGCGGGCGGACAGTGGCGGCGGTGGTTGACAGTGGCGGCGGTGGCGGATAGTGGCGGCGGGCGGACAGTGGCGGCGGTGGTTGACAGTGGTGGCGGGCGGACAGTGGCGGCGGTGGTGGCGGTGGTGGACAGTGGCGGCGGTGGCGGATAGTGGCGGCGGACGGACAGTGGCGGCGGTGGTGGCGGTGGTGGACAGTGGCGGCGGTGGCGGATAGTGGCGGCGGACGGACAGTGGCGGCGGTGGTTGACAGTGGTGGCGGGCGGACAGTGGCGGCTGTGGCGGCGGTGGTGGCGGTGGTGGACAGTGGCGGCGGTGGCGGATAGTGGCGGCGGGCGGACAGTGGCGGCGGTGGTTGACAGTGGTGGCGGACGGACAGTGGCGGCGGTGGTTGACAGTGGCGGCGGTGGCGGATAGTGGCGGCGGGCGGACACTGGCGGCGGTGGTTAACAGTGGTGGCGGGCGGACAGTGGCGGCGGTGGTTGACAGTGGCGGCGGTGGCGGATAGTGGCGGCGGGCGTGTAACGGGGGGTGGGGGAAATAACTCTATCTTGTCCATTATTCCACCCCCCAGTTAACTAACGAGGCCGGGGGAAACAGCTCTCTCTAGTCCGTTATTCTGTCCTCAGTTAGCTAACTATTCTAAAGCACTCCCAGAGTTCCTAAGGCAACCTCTCTCGTTCAACACCTTGTAACCTAGGTATTTGACTACCTAGGTGCTAAGACTACAAGGCGCCGTAACTGGATCAGCTACCCGAAACTCTAGAGAGAACTCTAGAATACATAATCATTGCCACAAACGTATAAGAGAAAATGAAAGGAAAGAAATGAATAGTGAAGTAATTAGTGAGGGTTTGGGGTGAGAGGGAGAGAGGTGGGAGGAGCGAGGAGGGTCATTAGTTGAAAGTGAGAGTTTAGAGAGGGGTGGAGGGAGAGGTGTAGATAGGTAGAAGGAGAGGAGTAGATAGTAGAAGTAGAAGAGTAGATAGTAGAAGACGAAATGCTGCCAACATCCATTCAAGACTATTATATACCAGACAAGGAATGGAACTTGTCTGTATCACAAAATTCTCAAAAGATGTTATCAAGAGGTCATTATTAGCATGTCCCATCTTTATCATGTACTCATTCTCAACCATGAAACCAATAACCACAGAGGCTTTCTCACCTCAACTCAAAATCTCTAGGGAACAAAATAAAGTCCATTTAAATAATAAATTCAACAATTATATTTTTCATGATAAATATCATAACTTAAGCAATCCAATTAAAATGTTAAAGATTAATATTCAAAGTGAGTCATCCTCCAAGAATTTGAGAACCCTACAACTGACTGCCCCTGATCATCACACAATACTTGTAAAACACGACCAAGTCACCTAAATGTTCACTCACCGAGGACTGAGTCTAAGTTGAATAGAGAGGGGGGGGGGGGAGTCTGCAATTTTCAAGCAGCGTCACCCCCCCGTCTGGTGGCGGCCTATCTCGACGGCTGGCCTCTGCTCTGCTCCGCTGGCTGGTCTCCTATTGCTTAATGCTCTCGAATCGATAGCTCTACGAGTATATATTGGGGGAACCTAGTAGCTAACTCCGCCCACAAGTAGATAGCCAAGCCACTCCTTGAACGTCGGCATGTTTGAAGGCTAACAGGCTTAGCGGAAGCTAACAGGCTTAGCGGAAGCAAGGTGAAATTCTCATGATCTGACCTCAGGTCACTTGAGGTCATTAACGCTTTGAGGTGTGAGATCTCAGGCCGACAACCTGGCGCCTTTCTCAAATCCTTGTCTGTGACTCATGTACTATATATATTTTAAATAAACTTAACCAAACACTTTTACAGTGTTACATCTCCCCTTCTCCCCGAAATAAAGATTTTGCAACACTGCTAAAGCAAGCTAGCTGTGTGCAACAACTTTATTAATGAAAAAAAATACTTCCTAGCTAAACAAATATACATCATCCTACTCTAAAAATGAAATATGTAGACAGACGTCCATTGTCTCTGGCTGGGCGACGTCACTGCTTGGTTGTAGATAATCCTGTACCACATTTCTTCAACACAACTGCCTCCGTCGCTTCTCCGTCGTTAACGCACAACAACCCTTGATCAACCAGAAAGCCGTTACTACTTGAACTGCTCACAGGACCGTGGAATTCGGTTGTCCCAGCTGATCTGTAATTGGCCCTACGTCAGTCACCATGAGAGACGTATATTGGGGTTTTTCACAGCTATAGGGACTACAAGTTTCGAGACCTTCCTATTGTTGCCAACAGTAGAAATCCCATCCTACTCTTCTCCTCCCTGTTGCTCCAGCACGCCTCCTTCAGAGAGCCACTTTTGACAGCCACATCAAGTCCGCACGACACAGAAAGAATCACTCAACAGAGCAACATGCTTGCAGGAGGGGCGGCCAGTTAAGGCAAACGATCCTGTCTTGCAATTACACTCCATGCAATGATGCTGACACCAGCAAGGGACACTAGGCATCGTGTCTCACTCAGCTTGTCTTATCTCCTTCTTTCTTCTTTCTTCTCTCTTCCTTCTTCTCTCTTCTTTCTTCTCTCTTCTTTCTTCTCTCTTCTTTCTTCTCTCTTCCTCCTCCCATGGGTCTTTGACAAGCGACCTGGGGTCCATTGGGGTCCGTCCGTCCTGGGGAGACCCATGTTGGTGGGACAGACTGGAGTCGTTGTTGCTCCTCTTCCATCTTTACTGGGTCGTCTGGGGTCGTCTGCAGAACGACCTGGGGTCCACTGGGGGTCCGTCCGTCTTGGGGTCCACTGGGGTCCGTCCGTCCTGGGTTCCACTGGGTAGACCAATGTTGCCTGACCGAGAGGGCTGCATCTTGGGGTCCCTGGGGTGGTGGTGGTGGTGGTGGAGCCATGACCTCCAGGTAGTGGGCTGGTCGTGATAGTGGTGATAAACGCCCGTGAGTATGGTACACAGCAGCCGTCTCCCTCTTTTGTATGTGCGTCTCTCCTCTCTTCTGGCTCCCACCTGTGGATGAACAGAAAGGCGACAATACCCGTGTTCCATCCTGTTGTGTGACCCTGTAGTTTGTATAGGGTTCACACAATCAAATCATACTGCTCTCCTCCTGGCAACGGCTACACTCAAATTTAAATAATCCAATTGACTCTGAATGATATTGACTTGGTGGAACATAAAACAGTAACAGAGTACAGTTAGAGAAGAGAGAATAAGGTCATCACTACTTTTAACTTGTCTCCTAAACCAATCTCCACAATAAATATCAAAACTAATAGACAAAACACTAGCCTAGCTTAACTATACCGTTCCTAATCTTACGTACTTAAATATCCATTACTCCCACCCTTAACCTACAGCCACCTACGTGACCCAGAGTGTTTCCCTAGCTTCTCCGCCGGTCAACAACTCAAAACTGTTGCCACCCCTGTGACCAGACTATCTAACGTCGAGCGTCCCCAACGTGAAGTCTACTGACATACTAAGCCTCCCCCTAGCATGCTGTACAAGACCAGTACACCTCGGGTTATTGCGTTCAAATGGAGTAAAACAGTCGATCGCAATAATCTGAGCAGAACCACCACTTAAAACTACTTAAGAACTACACCTGCCACTCTCCACCTGACCTGGAGACCAGCGGTGGCTGGGTGTCCCCCTGGGACATGCGAGGTCACCTGTCACACTCAGCTGACTGTGAGGGATCTAGATCCCTCAGCTAGTTTTCCTAGTTTCTAGAGCAGGCTAGACACTCTAGAAATTGAAGCTTTCAAAAAAAAATAACATATGCTTGTTGGGTGTTGAATGAAAGCTTATGTCAAGAACTATCACTTGAGAGTAGTTAGAAGTCTGTGATTGCTCTGTAGAGAGAATTACAGAGATTTTCCTGTTTCTGTGAAATAGGATGTGAGTTGAGAGTGAGTGTGAGAGGATACTTGACTAAAACCGTTAGAGGTGGGGGGGAAGAGTGGGGGAGCGCTGCCTCACCCCCCCCCCCACATGGGTGACATCACGCCACTCCTTAGGCCTCCTCCTCCTTGTGACGTCACAAGACGCCGAGGCTGACGGAGAGAGGTGATTGGTTTGGGGCACGTGTGGTCCAAGCCTAGTTTTGGCGCGAAGAATTCTGATTGGGGGCGGCACGAGGGGCTGTGCCGGCTCCAAGCTGATTGGTTTAGGCAGTGTAGGGAGTAGGTATGGGTATCTGTTGTACCCTGAGCCCGCGAAATCTTCAGTTTGAATTGGGCGGCCAGGGAAGGAAGAGGTGTTTGGGTGGGGCGGCACGCTTGTCGCCCCCACCCCCTGTTAATCGCTTCTGTCGTCCAAATTACTCGATTGGTGGCACTCCTGCCATCAGGGGTTGTCTCAAGGCCTAATTAAGTGAATTGGGGCCAGGGATTTACGGTAGAAACAGAAAAAAGCTAAGGGACAGTTGACTGTGTGAACGCATGAGGCAGGCTGGCAGAAGCCTCGTGGAGTATCAGATTGATCCCTCATCCCACGGGTCTGAGCATCCTGTCTAGTGGCAATGGACAATTGATGTTGGCCAGTGTACGCGTATGTGTGATTGCAGGCCCATGTTGGACTCTGCATTCCGCCAGGCTGCGTCAGTATGGGGACGCCGCCTGGGGACGCCACCAACCATTGTCACCCCAGTGTAGAACAAAGGCATGGTTCTAGAGTGATGGGGTGGAGATTCCCCAGCCGCATGGGTACTCCTGTGGGCGGCAGCCTGCCAGCCCGCGGCCACCCCAGGCCACCCACCCGCCTGCCCGCGAGGCGGCCACCCAGGCCACCCGCGAGCCGGCCACCCCAGGCCACCCAACCCCCCCTCTCTCAGCTCGGGAGGGGCGCTTTGGCCACCTGCCTTGGCCACATGCCTTGGCCACTTTCCCGGGACAGCCTAGGGCCACATCTTGTCGACGCATGAGGAGCAAGCCAGCTAATTGTGTCAGCTGAAAGCTAAGTGTGGTAGTCAGTTTTGGGAATGAGGAAAAATAAGGCAGTAGAAATGAGTAGAAATGAGTACTATTGCAGTATGATGAGTACCGGTGGATGTTCCCGGTAAGAGTTATCTCAGAGCCTCGCCAGGCTAGGAAAAAACAGCTGGGGGGCAGCTGTCAGTGGAATCCAGATGTCGGGTAGGGGGGTACCTGGAGATAGAGATTATACACGGGACCACGCTGTATGGTAGTATGTTGGTAGACTGACTGGAGGTTGTGACCAGTCAGTGTAGAGATTTACCATATAAGTGATCCAGCCTGTCGATTCTATATAATCGTTCGGGCTGGATTAATGCCATAGAGTACAGTAAAATTATAATCATTAGAGGTAGTCAGGAGTGTCAGTAAAGACTCCTGAAGTCTGTGTAATTAGTACATATTACTTGGTGATATAATTTTCAGAGAGTATGTGAAGGCCATTTCTATGTGTTCATTTGCATGTCTATGTACTGTGTTGTGTGGTGGTCAGTAGAGGTGATTGCTGACCGAGTGCCTAATGTTGTCATTAGCATGTGGGGTATGCTGACGGCATCATTATGTTGCAGGTTTGTGCAGTGTTGTTATCAGTATACAATATTATTGCCCCAGGAACTGTGTTGAGAGTAAGGGACCTCTAGGATTATTCAGGGGAATTTTCAGTACTTAATGAGAGCAGGCAATTGATGGGTTAATTGCCTGGCTGAAGTATGTGTGTGTTCACAGTATTCCTTTGCAATCGGGTGCAAGTAAAAGAAGAGGAGGGGCAGTAATATTAGTATACTTGTGTGTGTTGCACAACCGTGTGTTTTATTGTGTGGGCACAGTAATTAGCGAGTTGCAGAGCTGCAACTATATGTGGGTAGTGCTGATATGTTGTTGCATGCCATTATAGTGTGACCTATGTAACGCTGGGGTTACTTTGTTCTTTAAGTTATGTTGAGGACTTAAGGATTCAGTGAGTTAATTAAGGGGTAATTAACTGGATAAGGGGTGCACACTTAGTATTGGGGAGTGAGTGAGGGCTGTTATAAGAGGGAACAGTGTTGAGCGAGAATGAGATACGTCTCGGGAGCAATTAATTGTCCATGTGACAGTTAATTGACCACTCTAGCTAATTATGTAATTAGCCTTCTCATCATGAATTCACGTAGTGGGAGAGGTTCTGTCAGAGTC
Source organism: Procambarus clarkii (assembly GCF_040958095.1). NCBI lineage: Eukaryota > Metazoa > Arthropoda > Malacostraca > Decapoda > Cambaridae > Procambarus > Procambarus clarkii. The sequence goes on from NW_027189253.1 coordinate 349,801, forward strand.
TGTCAGTATTTGTGTTAACGTAATATGCTCGAGACTAATTACCTTTCAGGGGTATAGCATTAGTGGCTCATGTTAATTAGTGGAGTAATTAGCATTGGAGAGCTCCGGTGACTCGGTAAAGCGAGGTCATGGAGCTAGCATAAATCGTTGTATTAATCATATCCTGTCTGAGGACAGTGGATTATTGGCACATCTTGTTAATTAGGGTAATTAACTCCTTTCCCGTGAATTCATAGTGTTTGATGAGACCTGCTTAGGCAGTGCGGAGTGAGACGTATTTATGGAGGATTAATTATCGGTCCTGGTGACAGGTAATTAATGGCTCAGCAGTAATTAGTGCCCTAATTAGGGTAATTAACACTCACTAGTAATTTTTTTGACACGGACTGTGGAGAAGCTACCAAGTTAGGGTAGGCTTAGTTAACGTAACTCAATGGGGATGTAATTAGTGGTCCGTTTGACCTTAATTGAGAATTACTCACTGAATACTTGCAAGGAGTCAAGTGTGTTGTAATATGTTGAGTTATTGTTAACAAGAGAGAGACAAGTGTTAAAGATTAACGTAGAGTATCATCATGTTGTTGTCTAGTGGGAGACAATTGTTTGTGATTACCGTGGTACTTTGTTGCTGACTGCTGCGATCAGTCAATTAACGTAATTAATCACTTCAGGCAATTTCTTTTGGTTGTCGTCTGGTGACGAGAGTAGAGTCATACTAGGGATCTGTGGAGCTGTGTCCCAGAATACCCGCCTTGCCTGTCGGTGTATCGGGTTACAACAGGGCAACTTCTTAGTGGGAGTTGCAAAGAGTGTTCACACGGGGTTGTGATAGGGGGGAGTCACTGTTAGACTTCCACCTAGTTACGTGGGTCTCTCCTGGGGGGCGGGAGGACTCCTAAGCTTGTGATTATAGTAGCTGTCAGGGAAACCGTGACACTATTGATTGCCTGCTTGTGTCTTTGTTTCAGTGGATCCTTCATTTGTTCAGTTAGTTCATGTTATCAGCCCGAAGTGTCAGCAAGATGGAGCCTGCTGTCACTTCTCGAGGGGTTGTTGAATAGCTGTGTTGCAAATGCCACTTGATGTACAATAACGTAACCATTCGCTGTGGTGTAACTTAGTCTGTGATATTTTTCTTTGATTTGCAATATTGCGTCATCAGTGGGCACACCTGTGTTCAGGTTAGTTCAGTATGCAGCCTCACAGCAAGGGTTGCTATTTAGCTGTTTGTTATCGTGCCACTGGATTGACATTAACGTAACGTAAACTCGGTAATGTAGTAGTTAGTCTCTTGTTATTAATAAATTGTTATGTTATAGAAAACGGTCTTTGATGTCAACCCTTCAACCATATTATTCCACCATATTTCTGCATAATATTTTTAAATGTTGATGTGATCTTGATAAGGCGGCTGTTCTTGGGAATTCGAATTCCAATTCATAGCGCCACTTCAAATATAAATATTTGATTGTGAGAACCCGTCGGTTACCCTTTATTAGTTTTAACGTCCTGTTTAACTAGGAGGAGCCAGCGGTCAATTGTGGACAGGTTTTCACCCTTGTTGGTGGAGGCCTGGCGGTTTGCTCCCGCTTTTCCTTTTTCTACTGGACTCATGCTTAACTGCCGTGAGCAGACTTTAAACTTGTAGTCCACCTCTTAAGGGAGGTAGGCGTAGAGAAAAATCTCACACTGACCTGCACTACCCACCAACCGCTAGGTTCCCAAATCGCCAAATCTTAACACTAACATAAATCACTTCACACGCAAGTTCTGGTGAACATTCCCTGAACTTCACAAAACTCACAAAATACCAAACCAAATCACCAGAGAACCACTATCTCCTAACCTGGAAAAAGCTCGCTAAATCGCGAATATTAAACACCTGTCAAGATCTCCATGATAGCGTCTGAGCGGCAAAAAGACACGTGGGACTGAACAATGTTAAATGAACACTACCATAAACATTGTTCAACACCGCTGCCAACATTGTAAGAGGGAGTGGGGAAAATAACTCTATCTTGTCCATTATTCCACCCCCCAGTTAACTAACGAGGCCGGGGGAAACAGCTCTCTCTAGTCCGTTATTCTGTCCTCAGTTAGCTAACTATTCTAGAGCACTCCCAGAGTTCCTAAGGCAACCTCTCTCGTTCAACACCTTGTAACCTAGGTATTTGACTAAGGTGCTAAGACTACAAGACGCCGTAACTGGATCAGCTACCCGAAACTCTAGAGAGAACTCTAGAATACATAATCATTGCCACAAACGTATAAGAGAAAACGAAAGGAAAGAAATGAATAGTGAAGTAATTAGTGAGGGTTTGGGGTGAGAGGGAGAGAGGTGGGAGGAGCGAGGAGGGTCATTAGTTGAAAGTGAGAGTTTAGAGAGGGGTGGAGGGAGAGGTGTAGATAGGTAGAAGGAGAGGAGTAGATAGTAGAAGTAGAAGAGTAGATAGTAGAAGACGAAATGCTGCCACCATCCATTCAAGACTATTATATACCAGACAAGGAATGGAACTTGTCTGTATCACAAAATTCTCAAAAGATGTTATCAAGAGGTCATTATTAGCATGTCCCATCTTTATCATGTACTCATTCTCAACCATGAAACCAATAACCACAGAGGCTTTCTCACCTCAACTCAAAATCTCTAGGGAACAAAATAAAGTCCATTTAAATAATAAATTCAACAATTATATTTTTCATGATAAATATCATAACTTAAGCAATCCAATTAAAATGTTAAAGATTAATATTCAAAGTGAGTCATCCTCCAAGAATTTGAGAACCCTACAACTGACTGCCCCTGATCATCACACAACACTTTTAAAACACGTCCAAGTCACCTAAATGTTCACTCACCGAGGACTGAGTCTAAGTTGAATAGAGAGGGGGGAGGGGAGTCTGCAATTTTCAAGCAGCGTCACCCCCAGTCTGGTGACGGCCTATCTCGACGGCTGGCCTCTGCTCTGCTCCGCTGGCTGGTCTCCTATTGCTTAATGCTCTCGAATCGATAGCTCTCCGAGTATATATTGGGGGAACCTAGTAGCTAACTCCGCCCACAAGTAGATAGCCTCCGGCTTCCTACCAAGCCACTCCTTGAACGTCAGCATGTTTGAAGGCTAACAGGCTACAATTATAAGCTTAGCGGAAGCAAGGTGAAATTCTCATTATCTGACCTCAGGTCACTTGAGGTCATTAACGCTTTGAGGTGTGAGATCTCAGGCCGACAACCTGGCGCCTTTCTCAAATCCTTGTCGGTGACTCATGTACTATATATATTTTAAATAAACTTAACCAAACACTTTTACAGTGTTACAGGCGGACAGTGGCGGCTGTGGCGGCGGTGGTGGCGGTGGTGGACAGTGGCGGCGGTGGCGGATAGTGGCGGCGGACGGACAGTGGTGGCGGGCGGACAGTGGCGGCTGTGGCAGACAATGGCGGCGGTGGCGGATAGTGGCGGCGGGCGGACAGTGGCGGCGGTGGTTGACAGTGGCGGCGGGCGGACAGTGGCGGCGGTGGTTGACAGTGGTGGCGGTGGCGGATAGTGGCGGCGGGCGGACAGTGGCAGCTGTGGCGGCGGTGGTGGCGGTGGTGGACAGTGGCGGCGGTGGCGGATAGTGGGGGCGGGCGGACTGTGGCGGCGGTGGTTGACAGTGGTGGCGGGCGGACAGTGGCGGCAGTGGTTGACAGTGGCGGCGGTGTCGGATAGTGGCGGCGGTGGTTGACAGTGGTGGCGGTGGTGGACAGTGGCGGCGGTGGCGGATAGTGGCGGCGGGCGTACAGTGGCGGCTGTGGCGGCGGTGGCGGAGAGTGGCGGCGGGCGGACAGTGGCGGCTGTGGCGGACAGTGGCGGCGGTGGTGGACAGTGGCGGCATGCGGACAGTGGCGGAGGGTGGACAGTGGTGGCGGTGGCGGACAGTGGTGGCGGTGGCGGACAGTGGTGGCGGTGGCGGACAGTGGCGGCGGGCGGACAGTGGCGGCTGTGGCGGACAGTGGCGGCGGTGGTGGACAGTGGCGGCATGCGGACAGTGGCGGCGGGCGGACAGTGGCGGCGGCGGGCGGACAGTGGCGGCGGGCGGACAGTGGTGGCGGTGGCGGACAGTGGTGGCGGTGGGGGACAGTGGTGGCGGTGGCGGACAGTGGTGGCGGTGGCGGACAGTGGTGGCGGTGGCGGAGGCGGACAGTGGCGGCGGCGGGCGGACAGTGGTGGCGGTGGCGGACAGTGGTGGCGGTGGCGGACAGTGGTGGCGGCGGGCGGACAGTGGCGGCGGGCGTACAGTGGCGGCGGTGGCGGACAGTGGCGGCGGGCGGACAGTGGTGGCGGTGGCGGACAGTGGTGGCGGTGGCGGACAGTGGTGGCGGTGGCAGTGGTGGCGGTGGCGGACAGTGGTGGCGGTGGCGGACAGTGGTGGCGGCGGGCGGACAGTGGTGGCGGCGGGCGGACAGTGGTGGCGGTGGCGGACAGTGGTGGCGGCGGCGGACAGTGGTGGCGGTGGCGGACACTGGTGGCGGTGGCGGACAGTGGTGGCGGCGGGCGGACAGTGGCGGCGGGCAGACAGTGGTGGTGGCGGGCGGACAGTGGTGGCGGTGGCAGACAGTGGTGGCGGTGGCGGATAGTGTTGGCGGTGGCGGACAGTGGTGGCAGGCGGACAGTGGTGGCGGTGGCGGACAGTGGTGGCGGTGGCGGACAGTGGTGGCGGCGGGCGGACAGTGGCGGCGGGCGGACAGTGGTGGCGGTGGCGGACAGTGGTGGCGGCGGGCGGACAGTGGCGGCGGGTGGACAGTGGTGGCGGCGGGCGGACAGTGGTGGCGGTGGCGGACAGTGGTGGCGGTGGCGGACAGTGGTGGCGGTGGCGGACAGTGGTGGCGGGCGGACAGTGGTGGCGGGCGGACAGTGGTGGCGGGCGGACAGTGGTGGCGGGCGGACAGTGGCGGCGGTGGCGGACAGTGGCGGCGGTGGCAGTGGTGGCGGGCGGTAGTGGTGGGCGGTGGCGGGCGGTGGCGGGCGGCGGCGGCTGTGATGGGTGGTGGCGATCGGCGGTGGTGGGGGCTGGTGGCGGCTGGCGGTGGCGGCTTGCGGTGGCGACTGTGGCAACGGGCGGTGACGGCTGATAGCGGGCGGTGGTGGCGGCTGGTGGCAGGTGGTGGCGGTGGTGGCGGTGGTGGCGGCTGGTGGCGGGCAGTGGCAGCTGGTGGCGGTGGTGGCGGCTAGTGGTGACGGCTGGTGGCGGTGGCAGCTGATGGTGGCTGGTGGTGGCGGTGATGGCGGCTGGTGGTGGCGGTGATGGCGGCTGGTGGGGGCGGTGATGGCGGCTGGTGGTGGCGGTGATGGCGGCTGGTGGTGGCGGCTGGTGGCGGTGGCGGATAGTGGCGGCGGGCGTACAGTGGCGGCTGTGGCGGCGGTGGCGGAGAGTGGCGGCGGGCGGACAGTGGCGGCTGTGGCGGACAGTGGCGGCGGTGGTGGACAGTGGCGGCATGCGGACAGTGGCGGAGGGTGGACAGTGGTGGCGGTGGCGGACAGTGGTGGCGGTGGCGGACAGTGGTGGCGGTGGCGGACAGTGGTGGCGGTGGCGGACAGTGGCGGCGGGCGGACAGTGGCGGCTGTGGCGGACAGTGGCGGCGGTGGTGGACAGTGGCGGCATGCGGACAGTGGCGGCGGGCGGACAGTGGCGGCGGCGGGCGGACAGTGGCGGCGGGCGGACAGTGGTGGCGGTGGCGGACAGTGGTGGCGGTGGGGGACAGTGGTGGCGGTGGCGGACAGTGGTGGCGGTGGCGGACAGTGGTGCCGGTGGCGGAGGCGGACAGTGGCGGCGGCGGGCGGACAGTGGTGGCGGTGGCGGACAGTGGTGGCGGTGGCGGACAGTGGTGGCGGCGGGCGGACAGTGGCGGCGGGCGTACAGTGGCGGCGGTGGCGGACAGTGGCGGCGGGCGGACAGTGGTGGCGGTGGCGGACAGTGGTGGCGGTGGCGGACAGTGGTGGCGGTGGCAGTGGTGGCGGTGGCGGACAGTGGTGGCGGTGGCGGACAGTGGTGGCGGCGGGCGGACAGTGGTGGCGGCGGGCGGACAGTGGTGGCGGTGGCGGACAGTGGTGGCGGCGGCGGACAGTGGTGGCGGTGGCGGACACTGGTGGCGGTGGCGGACAGTGGTGGCGGCGGGCGGACAGTGGCGGCGGGCAGACAGTGGTGGTGGCGGGCGGACAGTGGTGGCGGTGGCAGACAGTGGTGGCGGTGGCGGATAGTGTTGGCGGTGGCGGACAGTGGTGGCAGGCGGACAGTGGTGGCGGTGGCGGACAGTGGTGGCGGTGGCGGACAGTGGTGGCGGCGGGCGGACAGTGGCGGCGGGCGGACAGTGGTGGCGGTGGCGGACAGTGGTGGCGGCGGGCGGACAGTGGCGGCGGGTGGACAGTGGTGGCGGCGGGCGGACAGTGGTGGCGGTGGCGGACAGTGGTGGCGGTGGCGGACAGTGGTGGCGGTGGCGGACAGTGGTGGCGGTGGCGGACAGTGGTGGCGGGCGGACAGTGGTGGCGGGCGGACAGTGGTGGCGGGCGGACAGTGGTGGCGGGCGGACAGTGGCGGCGGTGGCGGACAGTGGCGGCGGTGGCAGTGGTGGCGGGCGGTAGTGGTGGGCGGTGGCGGGCGGTGGCGGGCGGCGGCGGCTGTGATGGGTGGTGGCGATCGGCGGTGGTGGGGGCTGGTGGCGGCTGGCGGTGGCGGCTTGCGGTGGCGACTGTGGCAACGGGCGGTGACGGCTGATAGCGGGCGGTGGTGGCGGCTGGTGGCAGGTGGTGGCGGTGGTGGCGGCTGGTGGCGGGCAGTGGCAGCTGGTGGCGGTGGTGGCGGCTAGTGGTGACGGCTGGTGGCGGTGGCAGCTGATGGTGGCTGGTGGTGGCGGTGATGGCGGCTGGTGGTGGCGGTGATGGCGGCTGGTGGGGGCGGTGATGGCGGCTGGTGGTGGCGGTGATGGCGGCTGGTGGTGGCGGCTGGTGGCGGTGGCAGCTGATGGTGGCAGCTGGTGGCGGGCGATGGCGGCTGGTGGCGGTGGCAGCTGATGGTGGCTGGTGGTGGCGGTGATGGCGGCTGGTGGTGGTGGTGGCGGTGATGGCGGCTGGTGGTGGCGGTGATGGCGGCTGGTGGTGGCGGTGATGGCGGCTGGTGGTGGCGGTGATGGCGGCTGGTGGTGGCGGCTGGCGGTGATGGTGGCTGGTGGTGGCGGTGATGGCGGCTGGTGGTGGCGGTGATGGCGGCTGGTGGTGGCGGCTGGCGGTGGCGACTGTGGCAACGGGCGGTGGTGGCGGCTGGTGGTGGTGGCAGCTAGTAGCGGGCGGTGGCGGCTGGTGGTGGGCGGTGGTGACGGCTGGTGGTGGTGGCAGCTGGTGGCGGGCGATGGCGGCTGGTGGCGGTGGCAGCTGATGGTGGCTGGTGGTGGCGGTGATGGCGGCGGCAGCTGATGGTGGCTGGTGGTGGCGGTGATGGCGGCTGGTGGTGGTGGCAGCTGGTGGCGGGCGATGGCGGCTGGTGGCGGTGGCAGCTGATGGTGGCTGGTGGTGGCGGTGATGGCGGCTGGTGGCGGTGGCAGCTGATGGTGGCTGGTGGTGGCGGTGATGGCGGCTGGTGGTGGTGGTGGCGGTGATGGTGGCTGGTGGCGGTGGCAGCTGATGGTGGCTGGTGGTGGCGGTGATGGCGGTTGGTGGTGGTGGTGGCGGTGATGGAGGCTGGTGGTGGTAATGGCGGCTGGTGGCGGTGGTGGCGGCTGGTGGTGGTGGTGGTGGTGATGGCGGCTGGTGGTGGTGGTAACGGCTGGTGGCGGTGGTGGCGGCTGGTGGTGGTGGTGGCGGTGATGGCGGCTGGTGGTGGTGATGGCGGCTGGTGGCGGTGGTGGCGGCTGGTGGTGGTGGTGGCGGTGGTGGCGGTGATGGCGGCTGGTGGCGGTGGCAGCTGATGGTGGCTGGTGGTGGCGGTGATGGCGGTAAAGACTGTGGCAACGGGCGGTGACGGCTGATGGCGGGCGGTGGTGGCGGTTGGTGGTGGTGGCAAGTAGTGTAAAGTGCGACTACAACCGTGCGCACCAGCTGCCAGGTGGCACTCTGGTGAGTGCCACCCGACAGGTGGCGCGCAGGTGTGTAGTCACACAGGGTTTTGGGGGAATTTCCCGGAAGTTTTGGTGTGTGTTTCGGACGCGTGTGAGCGTGTTGTGTTTGGGTATGTGGTCATGAAAGAGAGTAAGTTATGTTGATGAGTGCCAGGTGGTGCGCGCGGTCGTCGTCGCAGCGCGGGTGTCTAGTCACAGGGGTTTGGAAATTTCCCGGAAGTTTGGCGCGTGTCGGTCTTGAGTGGTGGGTGAGCAGGTGCAGCCCCTCGCTCTATACACAAATGGAATTTCTGGGAAGATGTGGGAATTTCTGGGAAGACGTATGAAAATACAAGGATAAGAGTGGAATATGAGGAAGGAGTAAATGAATATGTATGTGTGTTTGTCATAGACTTAATCCTGTGTGATGATGATCGTGAGTAGAGGAAGAGAGGGGATCCATCATAGTGGTTATGTTGTTTGGGGAGGGGGGAGGGAGAGGAGAACCCCCATACCTGAGAGGAATGCCTGGACGTCCATTAGCTCCCTTACAGGAAGTCGTAAGTGTTGAGGGGTAAGAGAGTGAGAGCTCACTCCCCTGCGGAACTGGGGGCCATTTGTCTAAAGGGTTTTCGTTGTCTTCAGAGTGGAGATGTTCGCCCCACGGCGAGTCCTCATACACTGGATTCGTTAAGGAAGGGGAGCGAAGTACATACGACAGACCCACACCTGTCAGCAATCAATCACTCCCCCCCTCATCCCCACCCACTCCCATACCATCAACCATTGTTCCGTGCATTCTCTTTTAGTATGTGTAAGCTATATCGCAACGTGATCAACATGGTGAGAGCAATAACGAGGGAAAAGTAAACACATTATATAAATTTATTTCTTTATTAAACACTTAAGCAATTTACAACGATAATAATAATAATAATAATAATAATAATAATAAGACTTCTTCTTGGTGGTTTAGCTAGCAGACAGATGTAGAAAGGCTTTCATTCAGTCCATCGATCCTTCCCGACACGCTAGTCAATCTGTAGAAAGGGAAAAAGGTTATAAGTTTCGTTGTTGTCAATGTTGTAAACATAAATACAGTCATTATTATGTTCATCATTCAATCCTACATAAAGTATTACTCACCGCAGTATCATCCTAACCAACTTCGTCACACAGCGATTCACACTCAGCATCACTACCGTTTAAGCAGAATGTTTGCCTACACACAGGCATTTTCATCTGAGCGTAATTGAATTTCAACACTTTTTCATCATTCTTGCGAAATTGACCATATTTAAACGCTTCATCAAAGTGAAGCAGGGCTGCCTCTAAGCCTAGTCTGCAAAAATGATATGCAAAATAAACGGCGTAATTCCCACAGAAGTAACTATTCAAGGATTGAATCCTTTTCTTCATAATATATAGGGTATAGTCTTGGAAGTAAGACATAAACTCTTCGAAATATCTTGAATAAGATCCTATTGCAGGATTGGCATAGCTGTCTAGTATAACTATCTCACTTCTACCTTCATCCTTATTTACATAGAATGTTATCCAATGACCCATTTTATTACGAGAACCCGACTCCAGAGTGTTCATTATGAATACCACAGGTCTTTTTTTATGTATTTTTGTCAGTATTTTCCGTACGTCATCAGCTAGGAAACATCCTAGATAGTCTACCCTAGCACCTAAATTACTTCTGATAGCCTCATTTATTTCCAAACAATTCATATTAGTATTTTATCCTCGCGTATCGCAAATAACGCGACGATCCGCGTTAATGCTGATCACACCTGTTGTAGAGCCGTAAACTAGTATGACTTTATTTCTAGCTACTCCGCGTTTAAATTCCAAAGCGATCCTCAGATTACCACTTTTTTCAATTGGGATGGTGTCATCGATATCCTCGGGTTGTAAATTAAAGGCCAGTATGGTTCCACCATTCACATATGTGTCATAAGATAATATATTGTCTTTATCGAAGCCTAAGGCTTGTAATGCTGTGTAATACAACTTGGCGCAGTTATGAGGGAAGTCACACCCAATATTGACAATATTAGTGCTATTCTGTGATATTAATACTTTACTAAGCTCGCAGTTTTCCAAATAAAGCAGGTTGCGATTATATGCACCAGACACAGCCTCCATATCAAGGATGATCATATATAAATGTTCTGGTATAACAGTCCCCCACGGCTGGTCCATTGTTATAGAGCGTTGACCTGTGCCCAATATATACGTTTTGTATAAAGTTTTATTAAAAGTATACGTAATAGGAGAGTTGTTCTGCACCATGGCTTTATTAATGGCTACTAATCCTTCAGGGTATGGCAATACTCGATCCATCCGTAGACGTGTAGACTTGATATTGTATTTAAAATTAGCGTGTTCATTATCGCTGAGTATAAGCCACTTATCAGGTTGAAGTTCGAGCCTCACCCTGATGTCCACATTATCCAAAACGTATTCACTAACGGATGTGACATCCAGCATTAGTTTAAAACAAGTATTCACACCACTCGTTTTCATATCAGTCATCCGCTGCTTCTCACTAGCCGAGGCATTAGTGAAATAACCAGCTTCAATTTTACCAGGATAGACTCGGTTAAAAAACTGTGACAGTTTATCATAGTGGTTAGCCTTACACCCAAAAATCGTAGATAATAACTTTACGTATGACCAGAATGAGAATAATGAGCTGGTTTCAACTACTGTTTCGTTTAAATACACAATAGCGGATTTGAATAGAGTTTGCGATAATCCATTCACCAACGATGCGTTTTTAGCATCTCCTAAAGGCGTTATTCCATCTTCTTCGGTTAGATCAATAGTCAACTCCAAAGCTATAGATGATAAATCCACCAGTTGACCATTCACTCCCTTGATGATGAATTCCAGATAAGTGTCTGTAAACTTATTATTAACCCCAGAATTCACAGGTAATACATCCACCGTTTGTCTGCTGGCAATTGTTGATTCTACCAATCGAGGGGAAAATACTTTAGGAAAGGCTTCACTAACAGCAGCTGTATATTGTTCTAATGGCACCTGGAGGCCCAGAGCGTTATATCCGGCCATGTTCACGCTTTAGACAACACCAACCGAGTGAGAAGAAGTTATGACAACACATCATTATATCTCGCTTTAGTAAAACGTTTGATGTTTACTAATTTTTTTGTTTGTTTATTCTTTTCTGCACTCTTCCGCCTATCATTTGCTTCCCTACTCCTTTCAATGTTTCAATTCCGCGTTTCTTAAGAGATTGTTTGAAAGTTTGTTTGTCATTATTAATGTCGTCTAGTACGTTCTGCCCCAAGCTAAGCGCAGCCGGGGCCAGAGTCCTCATGATAAAGGGCGCTGCTCGACGCGCTATACCGCTTAAAAAGGAAAATATTCCTCCTCCTCGCGTATAACGTCTACTGCTGTTGAAAATCCGTATATCATCAGTCCCACCACCTCTAGGAGGGGTTAACAGAATGTATAATTCCTCAACAGAGGGAGGAATAAAGTGGACACGCATTTCTCCGCTTGTTTCAGACGAATGAGGAGTGGCGGGAAAGCATTGGTGTTATATACCTCCTGCAACGGGGCGTACATGCAAGACTGCTATGGTGCACCCACGTTCATCGAAATGTATTGGGTTACCATCTTGATCCCTAATAGTGATGCTGACGCTATCTATCATGTTAGTGTTAAGACGCACATATAGTTTTTTATTGTTGCTGTTATCACTTCCATTTAGGGAGATTACATCCAAAATATTTACAGACTGGTTTCCATATCTAGTAGAAGAGATTCTATCGCAATAAACACAGAATATCAACTCCTCCTCTAGGCATTGGCGGGAATAGACATGTGTTAACTACACTCGAGGCATACTGACGTTTTGCGAATATGTCATATTCTATTTCTGGAACTACGCCCAACACTTTCCCAAAAGCGGTTCCAAATGATAATGTAACTCTACTGATGTTTTTATGCCCCGTTGCAGAGCTAATATTCTCATCACTAATCACAGTAGTGAACTTGTTTCGATTGGAGGAAGAATCATATTTAATAAAATGCGTTCCATATTTAGCTGAAAATTGTTTTAATGACTTTCCTAAAAAACTCAGTTTAGCACTACTTGAAAATATGGCCTCTATTTCTGTATTAATCGTGGTATTAATTTCTTTTATAGTTCCGGCTAAAACATCAGATGATAATAAATGCTTTGAATGCATGTATTTTCCCTCGCTCACTTTCTCATACGTGACGCCTACACGTATATATGCCTCGGAATTATCACGCTTAATAACGTAATGTGAAGTGGGGAGGAGTAATTTTTGTAGACACATTTCATAACTCCTCCTGGGATCTAATTCTAGCTGGTTAAACAATCGATTTTGGAAAGATGCGGGGATGTTATTGGGGAATAAATGCGTATCTGATACGCTGGTGGCGTATATCACGTGAGTGTCCATCGCTCTATCTCCTTAGACCGCTTTTTGTCTAGTAAAGCCATCTACCCATTACACGCTCATTTATATACACTCACCTGTTAATATACGATCCAGGAAGCTTTCCTTTTACTGTGAGGATCAATCTTGACAGTTGCCTTTCTCTTAACAGATGGAGGTTCATACACTTGACTGCTTGCCGTAGTATTACGGAATAAATCTCGCTATGTAGATGTTAGTGTGAAAAACAGTTGAGCAATGGGGAGTTTATCCGGTAAAAAAACAGATTTAAGCACAGTCATTTTATGTATAATGTCATTAATTATATGTATGCCAGATACTGGAGCCAATACATTTCCATTCAGATCCCAACGAACGATTCCGGTAGCATCATAATGGTTTAGCAAGGATCTCGCATATTCGTGATCTCTCACTTTCAACTTCAAATCTATTAAATGTTTTATGGAAGGGTTGGTATGCAGCTGAGGAGGAGGAGGAGGTGGTTTGACAGTAAGATTACAAGCAACCGCTTTCACAGTGGGGTAAGCAGGGCTGTGTGCAGCTTTCCGGTTGTCCACTATTTTACGCGGTACGAGATAAAAGGCTTTCATTTTACTTACTGAACAACCGTGTAATTAAACTAGCCGCAATCGGTAAAATAATGGATAAAATACTGTCTCCTCGCTTGCTGGTTAATATCTGTTTCTTAGTTGTCACAGAAGGTTTCTTACAGGCTAGTGACCGAATAAGCAATTTATATTTTTTCAACTTTTTAACGACCTTGTCAGGCACGGGCAATTTTTTTTTTAAAAGTTATTAAAAATTTCTGATAAACAATTTATATGTGGTTTCTTCAATTTTTTTCAATCAACTGCTTTCTCGAGGAATACTGAAGTTTTGATAATAGTTGGATCAATTCCTTGTATTTATAAACTAAGGGCTTCTTCATTATAAATGTAATATCTCAGCAGCATCAATCCATTGATCGAATGATCGATCATAACCTGCGTACCTAACTTTATACTGGAGTTTGCCAGAGACTGCGTTGTCCCAATACCTTCTCAATATTAAAGGTTTGAGGCAAATGTGTTGGTGTTAATTCTTGTTTATAGAAGCCACCATCAATTTCTTCCCCATTCAGATCTTTTAGAAAGTATAAAGGGATGTGTTGTCTCCGATCAATACGTGTAACTGTAAAGATCTCTCGGGTGTTCTGCTGCTTAAACCCTTTCTTAAACTTGGAAATGCGATCAGATAGAGTGATGCGTACTGTATCACCAACACTCAATCGAGGAATGACAGCTCTCTTTGATTTGCTCGAGCTTTTATACATTAAATCAAATTGTTTGGCGTGTTCTTTGGGCGAGGATAGAGCGTGCACCTCCGCAGGTGTCTTCCCCTTCAATCCTCTGTGCGGGGTTAAATTATATGTTTTCACAATATCTGGTAGAGCCTGCGTGTATTTTAAAGTGTTGCGCGCCGTCATAAACTTGTAAAGTTTACCTTTTAAAGTACGTATGAACTGCTCAGCGATTGAAGCTTTATTCTCCTGAGAAAATCCACTATATAACCGTACTTTCCTTGCTGCCAGCATTTTTTTCATAGTGGCGTTATAAAATTCTCCACCTCGATCAGAATTAATTTTGCGCACTCCTTGAGAATGAGGTGAATCTAGAATTAAAGCTAGAGCATTACTGGTGCTTTTCCCATCCTTAGCGCGTAAGGGTACTATTTGGGCGTACCTGGAGAAAATATCTACGCATACGAGTAAATATTTCACTCCATCATTATGTTTGTCCAATAAACTCATCTCGGCCAAGTCTATAGCTTGAAATAGTCGCGGTTTAGGGCTTAACACCCGACGCCGAGGGAATTTATGTGGTTGTAAATAATGCAACGTATAGGAGTCAGAGCTTTTCAGATAGTCCTTTACATCGGCTAGAGTTATACTAGAGTTAATTAATTTGGCGGCCTTATACAATCTCTGTACCCCTCCAAGCCCTCCCCTAGATGAGGGGTCGTTATATACTCGTTCCAGTACATCTTTCTTGCTCACCATTGGTAAACTATCTCATAGGGCGGTTCGTGAACAATATTACCGCGTAATGTTATCGTAGATGGAGTGTTCGAGCCCAGATCTACTAGCAAATAGCTGTAGGGTTGGCTAATAACTTGCTTATATAACTCTACAAATTTCTTTGAATCCACTTTCCCAAATATTTGTCGTCCGAGTGTTTCAATTTGTGACAGGTCTCGTGATTTAACCAATATGAAATGAGAAGCATTTAAACTAATATTCCTCGAATATTTACCAGGAAAAAATATATTTTGAGTAATCAATATGACGGAAACCGTGAAATGTCGGCCCCTAGTAAACATGTCTGATACGATTTTTGAATTCGCAGACTCTGTAAAAAGGTCATCGTAGATTACTAAGATATGCGAGTCATTATCTACTCGCTCTTCCACAGGATCAATAATGGTTGAATGCTCGATCAGCTTCCCTTTAATTTGTGGATCTGATCGTAATTCAGAGTAATCTCCTCCGCATATGATTATTGAGGAGAACTTGTGTTGATACTTCCTTACAAGTTTACTGCACAAGTAGGATTTTCCGCTGTTTGAATAACCAGAAATAATAACACGAGATGGTTCTCTGAAAATATCAAGATGTTCCGCATGGATTATATCATAGGAACTGTCCATGATTAATGCTTCGTTAAGACTGCTAAAAACTAAGGAACTGAGGTGGTATTTATACAAACATAGTCATTTACAGGTGTTTATTCACATATTTTATGTACAGCAACATCATTTTTAAAACTAAACATAGTTCTTACAGTTCACAAACAATAATATTAAACAGCATATTTTTTTTTAAAAACTAATCATAGTTCTTACAGTTCACAAACAATAATATTAAACACCCTATTCATTTAGTATACAAAGTTCTAGACATATTGGCATCCATCTTAATACTACCTAACAATTGTACAACATAAAATCTATCGAGGGTTGAATAGTTTCTGAGCTGTATCATCGCGTTTGCTCCAGGGATGGAATATTGGGTAGAGTCTCTGTGCTTGCTCTACTTCCTCCTCCTCCATAAACACTTCTTCCATCTCCTCCTCCTCCTCTCTCACTTCTACATCCATCTCACCATCATTGTTATTAGGAATATCAGGATGACCATACGCTAGGGACTGTGTGGGGCTTAAAATGTAGCGTTTATCGTCAAATGCTGACAATCCTCTGCAGGTACTGCGACATGTACAAATCTTTCCTTGCACGTTGCGTATAGATCTCGACACATACCTGATTGAAGTGTTTGTTTCAAGAGTGTGTTGAAATGAGTCATGTGAGAGTTTCTCTTGTAGATGGTATGGTACGCCCTTACACTTGCAAGTGTGCTCCCCATCATGTGTGGTGAACGAATATGTTTTAGGTCTGAGAGCAATTAACTGGTTAATAATCTTAGAGCCTATTTCAGACTTGAGCAATCCTAGTTCACCTTCTCGCGCTTTAGAGTATGATGGATGTGTGTCATTAAAATTACTAAAATCCATACAGTCGAAGAGAGGAGACTTATTCAACTCTTCAAACACATCCTGACAGTCCAGTTTAATGATGAAAGAGTCTGTGTCTGTATATAACAGACTCGCTTTATCCCCATACGCGGGTTTGACAACATCATACCAGAACTCATAGAGTCGCCTCTTAGCAATTTGAAGTATATGATAACCCAGATACGTAGGAGTGTTGACTAGGAGAGACTTCTGCTTGATAGTACATATCACACGATCCTTACTTAACAAAAGACTCCGCTTGAAGAATGGGTTTCGAGCATGTTTCAGGAAATGACTACGATCTGTGACCAAATAGTGTTTGTTCCCATATTTAGATACATCTGTGAGACTCTTTCCATATATAGAGTTTGATACGAGTTTGAAAGCCTTTTTTTTTATCGCGCATTTGGTACTGGCACGTTCACGAACGTTGGTTTCAATGAAGTCTTTAAGGTAACTCTCCTGCTCGAATTCGTAGATGTCGTGAACTTTAGCTACTTCTAATCCAATGCGCATGAGCAACTGTAACAAGTCCAGACAAACGAGGTAATCTTTCTGAGGAAGATGAGAAGCGATTAATTTAGTGTTGTTTTTAGGCAGACCGCGACTTTCTTCTGTAAGAATATTCTTACTGTAGGGTGAAATGTGTTCCTCGGTAATGCAAGTATGTGAAAGAACAAGGGGCAGTTCATCTGTATACCTAGCGACCTCCGGTTGGACCTGCAGTGTATCACACAACACCCAATATCCCTTGGACCCATCACATGGGATATTCTCCAAGCCTTGCTCTAGCAGCACGTCACGCTCATTGTGTGTCAGTTTCCGAATCCCACCACGAGGGAGCAGTTCAGTCATACACGCCCCGTAAAGACTATTAAAATCTAAGTAAATGATGTAGCTACTATCTTCCCCTAGATCTAAGCCTGTGTGCCTGTTCTCCACATTCGTGTACTGTCTCGTCACACTGGTGAACCCACCTCGGAGATTCCGACGAAGTAAATCATATAACATTGGGTCTGACACAACATCAAGTTGAACTTTCGATTTAAGCAAGAACGCATCCCAAGCAAATGAGGGTAAAGAAATGTAGTGTGAAATGTCTAATTTGTAGAGAGCAAGCATGGTGTCTCGCCAGACTGTGAACACATCGGCTAGCAATCCTGTGTCCACTTTGAGGTACAGGAGCAGATACTCCCCTATGTTACGACATTTAGCCAAATCAAAAATTTCTAAGGCTTGTTTATAATCTGTTTCTGACAACTCTTCGTCTTTTAGTGTATTGTAAAACTTATCACGAGAAGGGAGTTGTGGTTCATCTAACACAGACATAGAGGATAAATAATCATAGCAGAATGATTGTTTACCCTTCAACAGTTTTGGGATGGCCGCTTTATTTACCCCTTTTAACATGGCCAAATTGAATGTGGTAGGTTTCCCACTATCAATATGATCCTTGGCTATTCTTCCTAGCGAGCCGTTGAGAAGGGCTAAACTATCCAAAAATCTTAAGTTGTTCACATCAACTTTCATAAATTTAAATCCATCTTTGGCTAATATATCTATTTCACTTCCTGGTCTATCTCTCATCTCGTTTAGGATTACTCCTAAATCATAGGAAGCGTTGTGTGAAAAAGTGTATAGGAACTTGTATGAATTTACACACTGCAAATTACATCTATCACAGTAAGCTGCTTGATAATTGTGGAATCTTACTGTGTGGTCGTGATGACGGACTTTGATTACATCTCCGTTAAAAGGTTCATCACAGAGTTCACAGGCTGTTTTTGTCTCAAATAGTGCCTGCTGTTGCTGAGACATGTGAAGTTCATAGGATACTAACCCCTTCTTGATTCGTGCCCATGACGCTTCTAGCGTGGTTATAAAGTGATTGGCCGCATCTTTACCCAAATAAGTATCTTTCTCGACAATATTCTTCTGTCTGTCAATGATAATGTATGCATACGCCACTGCGTTGTGTCGTGTTTCTATCATTCCCTTAGGGTTCGAGCGGTCTAGCATGCACTCAAAGTCATAAAAGCACATGTGACTAGGACCATAACCCCCGTCCATAGTTACGGAAAGTAATCTTCCTCTCTGGTGGGTAGAATTTGAGAGTCTGATGTACTTTGCATGTACTTTCATGACTCTGCATGCTATCTGCTGGGAGTGATATCAAACAACAATGACAGAAGCTGTGTTGCCTTGGGATGCGATCACCATGATCTCGTATATTACGTACATATTGGTTAAAATCCTTAATTAATACTAAATGTTGAGCTTCCAACATCAGCAATGGTATGACATCTGTATATCCTCCTCTTCCCTTCCTAGCTAGTGTAATGTAGTGTCGTTGTCGTCTAGCATTTCCATCTCTTTCTAGTGAATAGATGAATATACTGACTTTATTCATTTTCTCTACCTTGAGAATATCCTCAAACGTCACTGCAGAATTGACATCAGCTGGCCATTTCATGTGTCTGAGACACCAACTAGCATTCACAGATCTAGCGCGAATATTATCTAGGTGCATTCCCTTAGCTAAACATTTATAAGCTGCAACACACTGCATAAGGCAAATATCTGCCTCTCCCTCTGGATTGAAAACCAACTGCTTTCCACGCAAGCCTTCAGGATAGTCTACATGCGAGCCTAATCTTATCGGATGTTCTATCTGACCACAGTTAATGTAAAACCCGGTGAGCCGCTCAACCACGACATTGGACCCTTCCTTCGCTTCCAGATACTGGGATATTTTCTCTGTCAATTCATCAGCCCAAAAATCAATAAGAGTTTCAACTTCCTCTAGAGTAATTCTTCGCGCCTCACCTCGTATGGGAAAGCCATCGTTATTTATAGGATCCAATAGATTATCCTCACCGTCTTGTTGTACATTTAAATTCCGCACAATTAGAGTGATGTCTGGGTAAATTAGGAGGAATGGGTGTTGTGGGGAGAAAAGGGATCGAACCTCATTAATGAAAAAATCCCTGTATGTTCTCAGGTATACTCCTGGGGAGGTGTTAACATGTTCTGGTATGGAGAATGAAAGCCGGACATAGGTGCCGTTATAGTTATCAATTCGATCCAGTAGCAGGGGTTGAATTTCTAGGGCAGGTGGAGGAGAGGGGGAAAGAGGTGGCGGGGGTGATGGGATGGGGCTGGGAGGGGTGGGGGGTGATGATAACCCACCCCCTCCGAGATGAATGGGTGAGACCGCTGGCTCAGCTATTACGCCAGACGGTGCTAACAAGTCAGAATTGACAGATGCTGGCGGGTCAAGGTCACGGTCTGCTGAGCAGATGTCTGAGATGAAAATGGTACGATTCTCACCACTGCGGCTGCTGCTGCTGTTGCTGTCATTGCTGTCGCTGATTGATTGGGGTATGGGGCTGGGGGAGGAACGGGGGGTTGAGTGAGGGCGTGAACGAGTCCTCCCCTCCCTGTGAGAGCCGGAAGTGGCCACTGCCCGCCCTGCTGTGCCACTCTCACAGCCACTGCTGCAGCTGTCGCTGGATGCCCAATCTATGCACACCGGTGTGTCGTCTGTAAAAAAAAGAAAAACATATTATCTCTAGAAAGAATGAAGCTTATATATCTCTAGAAAGAATGAAAGCGTATATATATATATATATATATATATATATATATATATATATATATATATATATATATATATATATATATATATATATATATACATATATATATATATATATATATATATATATATATATATATATATATATATATATATATATATATATATATATATATATATATATATATTATGAGGCTAGGGAACAGACTAGTGGGAATTAATATGTTTAGGAAATAGATTGAAATAAGTAGGTAATAACTTACTTATGTCCTGGTGAAGGGGTTGAGCAGGTGAGTGTGTATGAATTCGTAACATCGTGTTAACAGGGGCCGATACGGTCTCGTAGCCCCCCATCTGTCGGGGTGGCTGACCTTGATGAAGGGGCTGTGACTCCTGGCGAGTGAGATGTGCTCTCCTTAGCTCAGTGTGTGAGGAATGGGGTATAGGCTCGATGACGTTGTTCTGTTCACTCCGTCGATTGAGGTAGGGATTATAACCTGAAATGGAACAAATGATATTCAGCACGGGTGAATGGGGAAAAATATGTTTATTATTATGCATGTGTGTTCGCTTGCAAGTGGATGAAATGCAGATACGAGAAGTATATTTTTATATGCTACCTACGTTTATGTGAAGTTTCATTCCGACGATGACCTCCTCGCGGGGGAGGTGAGCAATAAGGACACTTCACGGTTTTGTAAACTGAAATTGGAAAGAACATATTTAACTGCATGGAATGTAATAGCCTGAATGAGAAAATATTCTCACACTATAGTAGTTTACACGCGATATTTCACCTGTGGATGTCATAAAATGAACTGTGGAATATTAAATATGAATAACACTCACGGTTATCACAGAAAATCTGCTGACATCGCTTGCATTTGATGTCGTAATGTCCTAGGGGTGGTTTTTCACAGCTTGCGCATTGCAGCCGACACACTTGATTCGGTGATGGAATATAAAACACTCCGCATTTCATGCAGGTTGTAAAGCTTCGCCTTTCCATGACATGGAGCTGTATGACGCGTGTGTAGCGGATGAAGTCTCGCATAGAACTGGCGGGGCGTTTGTGTGTGAGCGGAGTGAAATGCCCGGGTCAAATGAGAAGTGATTGATGGGTGACAGGTGTGGGTCTGTCTGTCGGCAGGAGTAAGTACCTCACCCCTCCTTACCGGAAATCCACAGTGTATGGGGAGTCGCCGTGGGGCGAACATCTCCACTCTGAAGACAACGAAAACCCTTTAGACAAATGGCCCCCAGTTCCGCAGGGGAGTGAGCTCTCACTCTCTTACCCCTCAACACTTACGACTTCCTGTAAGGGAGCTAATGGACGTCCAGGCATTCCTCTCAGGTATGGGGGTTCTCCTCTCCCTCCCCCCTCCCCAAACAACATAACCACTATGATGGATCCCCTCTCTTCCTCTACTCACGATCATCATCACACAGGATTAAGTCTATGACAAACACACATACATATTCATTTACTCCTTCCTCATATTCCACTCTTATCCTTGTATTTTCATACGTCTTCCCAGAAATTCCCACATCTTCCCAGAAATTCCATTTGTGTCTAGAGCGAGGGGCTGCACCTGCTCACTCACCACTCAAGACCGACACTCGCCAAACTTCCGGGAAATTCCCAAACCCCCTGTGACTAGACACCCGCGCTGCGACGACGACCGCGCGCGCACCACCTGGCACTCATCAACATAACTTACTCTCTTTCATGACCACATACCCAAACACAACACGCTCACACGCGTCCGAAACACGCCAAAACTTCCGGGAAATTCCCCCAAAACCCTTGCGACTACACACCTGCGCGCCACCTGTCGGCTGGCACTCACCAGAGTGCCACCTGGCAGCTGGTGCGCGCGGTTGTAGTCGCACTTTACACTACTGTGGCAGCTGGTGGCGGGCGGTGGCGGCTGGTGGTGGGCGGTGGTGGCGGCTGGTGGTGGTAGCAGCTGGTGGTGGGCGGTGGCGGCTGGTGGCGGTGGCAGCTGATGGTGGCTGGTGGCGGCTGGTGGTGGGTGGTGGCAGCTGGTGGCGGGTGGTGGCAGCTGGTGGTGGGTGGTGGCAGGTGGTTGCGGCTGGTGGTGGTGGGTAGTGGCGGCTGGTGGCGGCCACCTAGGACACACCCTTCACCACTGAAGGTCTGAGCACAACTAACCATGTGTCTCTCTCACCACCAGCCCAGTGTTGCCAGCCTGCCCTCTCAAAATGTTTCCTTCAAAGATTGTATATTATCTTTGAAAAACAAGTTTGATTATCAAGGAAATAATGCATATATTATTGTCACATTAATACTGTGAAATATCTTATTACATTCCTGCTAAATAATTATAATTTGAAACAGGACAAAAAATCCAACATATATATAAAAACCAACATTAGAGATCACGAGGCCTAGGCCTATCTGTAACCACACATCCTGCTTCCCTGGCCAGTTACCCTCTCACACCTCACACTCTTAACTCTCTCATAATCACTCTCACTCTCAATCACTCTTACGCACTATTACTCACTCTTACTCTCAATCACTCTTACGCACTATTACTCACTCTTACTCTCAGTCATCCTTACTCACTCTTACTCTCTGTCACTCTTACTCTCATACTCACTCTTACTCTCTGTCACTCTTACTCTGTCACTCTTACTCTCTGTCACTCTTACTCTGCCACTCTTACTCTGTCACTCTTACTCTCTGTCACTCTTACTCTGTCACTCTTACTCTCTGTCACTCTTACTCTCTGTCACTCTTACTCTCTGTCACTCTTACTCTCTGTCACTCTTACTCTCTGTCACTCTTACTCTCAGTCACCCTTACCCATTCATACTCACTCTTACTCTCATACTCTTACTCTCAATCACTCTTACTCTCAATCACTCTTACTCTCAATCACTCTTACTCTCACTAACTCTCAATCACTCTTACTCACTCTCATACTCACTCTTACTCTCATACTCACTCTTACTCTCTGTCACTCTTACTCTGTCACTCTTACTCTCTGTCACTCTTACTCTCTGTCACTCTTACTCTCTGTCACTCTTACTCTCTGTCACTCTTACTCTCTGCCACTCTTACTCTGTCACTCTTACTCTCTGTCACTCTTACTCTCTGTCACTCTTACTCTCTGTCACTCTTACTCACTCTCAGTCACCCTTACCCATTCATACTCACTCTTACTCTCATACTCTTACTCTCAATCACTCTTACTCTCAATCACTCTTACTCCCAATCACTCCTACTCCCAATCACTCCAACTCTCAATCACTCTTACCCCAGCAAACACAAATCATCTACACAACGTTCGCCTATCTCTTGCCATAGGTGTGGGAATGATTTGCATTGAGAATGGTGCAGGAGAGCCTTTGAGAAACTTTTACTCAAAAAATCCAAACACAAAGGTTTAATTATAAATTGTTTTTCTACAATTATTTTCTTCCAAATGTAAAACAAATAGTTTTTACATGTTTAAATATAAAATTTATGGTGTTTTTTTGTAAAATTCATTAATAAATTGTGAATGATATATATTGGCTGAGTGAAACCTTTATAATCCATTTAGTTATAATTTGAACAGAAAAAAGTATTTTTCCAAATTTTCTAAAAATTGCTCTTTTTAACACAATTTGACTCCTTATACATTCCACTAAACACTATATCATGTTTAAATATATAATTTATGTATTATTCTCTAAAATAATTTATATAAATTATATAAGTTGCTGGAAAGTGGTGTTAAGGATTTTGAAAACATTTTGTTGTGTTAATATGTTCTTATTAACTATGTCTCAAGTTCACAGTTTATCAAACAAGAATATTAACATTCGTCAACTCTTAAAATCTTATATGTTATCTTGCTGGTGCAAAAAAGGGTGAATCTTTAGGAACAGCTATAGTATCTATATATCACAAATGGTGTTTTCCCTAACTCAAACAATGTAGGGTTTATTATTCTACACATATTTCTAATGACTCTTAGATGTTTACATTCTCTGAAGTATAATTGTGAAGGCTGTGTCCATCACTCTCAACACAGATTCTTAAACTCGTCTCTGCAGGTTCAACTATATAATTAGTTTCCATTTTGAATTTCCATGGACATTTGTATCCAAAATGAAACCAATGTGGTTTCCTTCAGCGCCTTCAGCCAGCACATTTGCTCATTCATTTCCACAGATTCCAACAAGGTAGGGGATTTACAGAAATTTGTATATTCATATTGTTATATATTAAAAATATGAATGCAGTTCAATATGATAAGACAAATACATGAGTTTATGATAAATTCGTTTTCTGTGATATACCATTGATATGCTCTTTTTTTCTTTAAACGGCAGACTAAACTAAAGTGCTCACATCAACAGATTTGATGTATAAATGGTCAACGCTCAACAGAGTTAGTATAAATGTATTAGTATAAATCTTACTTGTCTCATTGTTAATTCACATTCAATGTCAACTTGTGGTTTTGATGTGGCACGTTTGGCCAAGACACCCCACCCCATTATGCACCCCATACCCATCTTGTGGGCGGTTGTGGAAAGGGTTACAGAGGCACATAATGGGCTCAGGGACTGAACCCCACAATTCATTTAGCTAAGCAAGTTACAATCTTGATGAGCTAGTTACAAAATTCAATATAAGTCATCACATCAACAATGGGTTCGAGATCGACCTCAAGTACAGGTTCTAAATTAAGCAACTGACATATGTGGAGAGCTAGTATCAAAATTTATATGTTTGTCCTGCACACCGTCCCCCATCCAGTGGGCAGCGGTGGATAGGTTACAATCACTTAGTTGTTATCTACAGTTAGCAAACTGGGGATATTTGGCTAAAATTTCTGGTAGCAGATCATTTTGAATGAAATATTGACACATCGCTGGAACATTGGTTATAGAATTGTCTCTAAATTCATGTATCTTTTCGCACTCCATCACATAGTGACGGAGGGTGTGCGAATAATTTTGTTGACACAGTTTACATTTGGTCAGGTCTACATCAGCAGATAATGAGAATTCCCAGAGATACTTGTAACCGAGTCTAAGCCGAGCAGTAGTAACATCTAGAAGTCTGCTGATTTTATTGGATGATCCATAGATGTGTGGCTCCTCTTGTATGATATGTATGATAGATGGAATTACTAGTTCCAGTTTCTAGGCAGGCGATGAGTACTCACAATAACCTTAATTAAGCGTCAAAACAAAAATGTGTATACTCTTTTTACTCTCCTGACCTTAGTTCTCGAGCTATGTATTTCATTTTGGTACCAACGTGTTCGCAATAACATTCTCTAGAAGAAAATCAGCAAAAACGGTCACCAAAAGTTATATGAATACCAGCACCCAATAAATACCTACGTAGATGACTCGCCGTGAGTGCCCAAGAGCAACAAAATGTTTTTACTCTTGGGATTGTTATCACTTCCACACTTGTCCTACAGCGTTAATTTTGGTATCAATGTACTCGCAATGAAATTCCCAACACGGTGATATGAATATAAACGTAGAATAATGGTCGCTGCCCACCCGCAAGAGTGTGGGAAGTGGCGGAACTGTTACCCAGTATTGGTGACAAGACGACACATGGGCGATACAGTGCTTTGAAAGTTTATAATTATATCACTGTCCTGACATTATTATTGTATGTACGTCATTCATTTTTGTGCCAATGTTTTCGCAATAGAATGTTCTATGAGCCCGTAGGTAAAAAAGAGCAACAAAGCGTAAGATAGAATAGCACCATATATAAAACAACGCTGGTACATATCAGTGAGCGTCAAACACACACGAAATGTGTGTGTTTGATGGTGGTCAAACGATGTTTGATGTGTTTGATCAGGTGATGTCCTGATCCGCATAATTAAAGTATGAATTATGTTGAGAAAAAATAAGAAAAAAGGGAAAAAACAGGGGTGGGAGAAACATGACAGAAAAAGAGTAAAAATACAATTTGGTCAACAAAACAGCATTGTTTAAAATAAAAGATATGGATTGACATTTTGGGGGTTAGGTTGGTAGGTTACATTGAGTTAATTAGGTAGTACTTAGTGTTTATCTGTTATAGATAGGAGCTGCCTGGTATGGGCCAATAGGCCTTCTGCAGTTACCTTTGTTTTTATGTTTTTGCCCTGTAACCTAAATGGTTAGAGAGGCACATATATGGGCTTAGGGACTGAACCCCACACTACATTTAGCTAAGCTGGTTACAATCTTGATGATATAGTTACAAAATTCTGTATAAGTCGTCACATTATCAATGGGTTCGAGATCAACCACAATTTCCTGAATAGATATAACAAAGGGGATATTAATAGGGTATTAAAATTGTCAACACAAGATAGAACACGAAACAATGGGTATAAATTGGATAAGTTTAGATTTAGGAAAGACTTGGGTAAATACAGGGTCAGTAACAGGGTTGTTGATTTGTGGAATTTTTCTTAACTTATAAATTTATCTTTATTTATCTTAAACTGGTTGGGAGAGGTACAGTTTTTAACATAATTGGGAAGGTCATTCCACATTCGAGGTCTTTTGATTTGTAAAGCATTTCTAGTTTGACTAAGTCGTACTCTTGGAATATCAAATAGGTATTTGTTTCTGGTGTGGTGCTCATGGGATCTGTTACAACCTTCTAGGAAGCTTTTAAGGTCAGGATTGACATTACAGTGCAGCGTTTTATATATATAAAATACACATGAGAGTATGTGCAGGGACTTAATATCTAACATATTCAGAGATTTGAGTAAGGGGTCCATATATACTGCCCGGTTGCCTGAAATGCTATAGGCCTACATAGTGGCTTTAGGTATTGTATGCACTAGCTCTATCTATAAATCCAACATTATGTTTGTAAATCAACTATGTATGTATGAAAAAAAATGACTAATACGTTCGGCGAATGACTTTGACTTCAACTTCACTTTGACTTCGTTCATGTCATCGTATTTTCCGTAATATATAAAGGTTATGACAATGCAATTATATTATTGTGTGCAAATAAGTTTGAAATTTCATGTACCCTAAAAATATTAAAATAAAGAATAAGAATAATTAAATAATTGTTGTAGTAAATTGTCACACGTTCATCATACGCAAACGAACACACAGTTTGGAGCGTCAGTACAAGACCGCCGCCATTTTAAAACACGGCTTCGAATGTAAGTAATGTTTTTCTCGTACTAACACTGTGTTATACAATAGATTTGGTCTTGAATTCACAAATTTAGTTGTTACATCTGACAGAGTATGTTAGACGGTGTAATGCTGGTCCATGTTAACGTATTTGTGGGCTTGGTTGGTTTAAATGTGGAGGCGAGGCCTGGCAGTGCTGGTGTATGTGGAGGCGAGGCGAGGCCTGGCAGTGCTGGTGTATGTGGAGGCGAGGCCTGGCTGTGCTGGTGAGTATGTGGAGGCGAGGCCTGGCAGTGCTGGTGTATGTGGAGGCGAGGCCTGGCTGTGCTAGTGTGTATGTGGAGGCGAGGCCTGGCTGTGCTAGTGTGTATGTGGAGGCGAGGCCTGGCAGTGCTGGTGTATGTGGAGGCGAGGCCTGGCTGTGCTAGTGTGTATGTGGAGGCGAGGCCTGGCTGTGCTAGTGTGTATGTGGAGGCGAGGCCTGGCAGTGCTGGTGTATGTGGAGGCGAGGCCTGGCTGTGCTAGTGTGTATGTGGAGGCGAGGCCTGGCTGTGCTAGTGTGTATGTGGAGGCGAGGCCTGGCAGTGCTGGTGTATGTGGAGGCGAGGCCTGGCTGTGCTAGTGTGTATGTGGAGGCGAGGCCTGGCTGTGCTAGTGTGTATGTGGAGGCGAGGCATGTACAACACTCCCCAATAGGAAGAAAACCCACTGGGTTCTAGGCTAGGTTAGGCTTATCTGTAATAATTGAATTAAGCCTAGCAAAGCCTAGAACCTAGTTCAGTAATTTAAAAAATGTTGTAACTTGAAAAATGCCATTCAATACATTACACAATTTAAATATTTTCAGGCAATCAACACAACCCTCATGTTGGCTAACCCTCTCTCATGTTGGTCAATAATTTAATTATTTTTTTATGGAGTAATCTTTGCTGTTGAAATGTAGTCTTTTTGAGACTACATTTCAAATGTAGTGTGTGTGGAGGCGTGTATGTTAGGTATTACCTAATATACACGGTGTAATATATCTATCTGTGTGAAATAGATTAAATCCATTTATTTGATATTCAGCTAATAGTTCTGTATTTTCTACATTCATCCATGTTTTGGTAAGTGCAATAATATGTATTGTTTCATTGCAGATTAGAGATTCAAGATAGTTCTAGATTTCCGAAGTACTGAAACGCGCGCCATACAGGCTTGGTGGATCTAGGTGCAAGGTAAAATTATTTACATTTACTTTTGTATTTATGTTTTGTATTTATATGCATATATGCATTTATATGCATTATTCTATAGAATAATAGATCTCGTAATAATTTTGCAAAAATAGTGGCATTTACTATTTTTAAAAGATTATTAAAAAATTTACTGATATGGTGCATTCGGAAGGGCGAAGAGGGAGAACGGCCTGTTGACATAGCTCGGGTGCAGGGGGGGGGGGGTTGTGTAAAAGCCTGGTTTGTGCCTCGGAGAGGCTATGGGATCCAGTAAGTTCAGTAGAACTTCGGTTTCAACCCTTTTACCCTGTTGTAGCTCAGTCGATTAAGGCAGTGTCTGGGATGCTCCCGGACGCAGGTTCGAATCCTCGTCACGGCCCTTGTGGATTTGTTCATTTGATGCATCACGTTATTGTGATCTGTGTGTGTAATTCTTCACTTGCTACAGCAACAGGAATGTGTGTGTATGTATTTGTGTTGTTGAATATGACCGAAAGTGTAAGATTAATGATTCTAACACAAATCGTCTGAATATTTGTTTTTCTTCACTGTCGAGAGTAGTTAAAAAAATTTACTCGAGTTTATTTTCACACTTTATTTATGGTCCTTAAGTCCCTCTCCTTAATGCTGCTGCTGTTTCTCGCATCTTTGCATCGCTTGTATGTTTGGGGGTTTGGCCTCTTGCTATATATTGATTCCATTTGTGTGTGTTTGGGTCTCAGGCCCTCTCGCAATTTCTGTTGAACAAACCCCTTTTCCTAGTTCTGCATCTCTCCTTTGGTACAAATTTTGTTGTGCTTTTATCATATATTTCACAAAACTTGACATACATTTCATTTACTTCATGTCCTATCAGCAAGTGTTTGTCAAATTCTTTAAGGAAAGTTTATCATCCTGATTGCAGATCTCTAGCGATATTATGTCAACTTCTTGTGGATTCGCAATCATTATTTAATTTACCTTTAGGTGTTCTTTCACCAGCACAGCAACACTGTACCTCTCCCAACCAGTTTAAGATAAAAACTAAGTACTAACTAATTAACTCAATGTAACCTACCTTACCCCCAAAATGACAACCCATGTCTTATTTATTTATTTATTTATTTATTTATGCATATACAAGAATGTACATAAGGAATGTGAGGATACAATTATGGTAATTACAGTCTTGTAAAGCCACTAGCACGCGCAGCGTTTCGGGCAGCATTCCTATTTTAAACAATGCTGTTTTGTTGACCAAATTGTATTTTTGTTTTTTTCTGCAATGTTTCCCCCCCCCCCCCACCACTCTACCACTACATTGAGTTTAGTAGCTCTGTGCACGTCAGGTGCTGTTTAATATACAGACCTACTCCTCCATTTGACCTAGTTTCTCTATCACATCTATATCACTTTGTGCTTTAGCCCTGGTGGAGCTTGGTCCACCAGGCTGTTGTTTGGAGTGGCCCGCAGATCCACATACAGTCTGCATATGATATACAGTCTGTTGATCAATTAAACTACAGTAGTTAGTTTTTATCATCCGAATGCACCAATATGTGTTCATTCTTCCCAGATGAAGGAACTAGGTAATATTCATCATCTGAATGCACCATCTGATGCTTTAACACACTCATGATACACGAGAGGTTTAAAAAACTTTTAAAACTTTTAAAACTTTTTGACCTATGTATTTAAAAGCAATTCTAAAGTTAAAAAGTGTAGCATAGGCCCCTCGCAGAATGTTCTTAATATGATCCTCAGGTTATAGTTTTCTATCTAAAACCACCCCTAGATCTCTTTCTTGATCAGAATTCTTTATAGATCTCAGTGGCTCGATCATAGAAACTGCTCTAAATCCTTGTTGGCCTGGATTGTGGAGGTCATTGGTCTCTATAAAACTAGTAATCTGACTCCTGATCACTCTCAAATAATTTTATTATGTGGGATGTTAGTGCAACTGGTCTATAATTCTTTGCCAATGCTTGTGTTGTGTTGTGTTGTTTTGGTAGTGATGTGCAATGTGTTGTTTTGGTAGTGATTCGTCCAGTTCTGGTAGTAGTGCGGTTGTTGTGTAGTGTAGTACTTGTGTGCTTGTTAATGACTTGTATTCCAGTCTTGTGGGTATCTCCTTTCCCCTACGGGCCAACTGCTTTGTTCTTACCTAGCATTTTGCTTTGTTTGGGTATGAATGTTTGTGTGCCGTATATTTTGCAAAATTTGCCATATATCTCATTATTTACTCCTCTGCCTAGCAACAAGTCTGTCTAATTATACTCATTAACTGTTTTTCAAAGTTCCCCATAGTGTCCTTTATTGAAATCGAGTTCATGAACCGTTTCAATGTTCTTATTTTCTTCTAGATTATATCTTAAAGTATATTTAAATGTTATTGTTATTATTGTTATTAAATGTTATTGTGACATTGCATTGCAATTGAGCTATGTTGTTTACCATACCGTTCATTTCGTGAGTATAAGTATAGATGCCACACTTGTGACAGGTAAAACCATGCCTTTTTTGAAAAACAGCACCGTCTGTTGCACGTAAGAGCAACCCACACTATATTATGTTGCGATATTATTTCAATATTTCCGATTGTATTGATAATTTGAATTTTCATAGATTTCAATTTATTTTCATTTCGATTTAATAATTTTGTGTGACATTGCATTGAAATTGAGCTGTGTTGTTTACCATACTGTTCATTTCATGAGTATAGTTTATTTTTTTATTTTTTTCATTTCATTTTTTTAGCTGTTCTTATTTTTCAGTGATGGGAATATCAGATCATTTGATGTTCCCAATTTTCTGATGGAAGCATCAGACCATTATAGAATGCATCGGATGAGGTAGTTTGGAATGGTGGGGAGGACGAGAGGGGGGTATGGTGGGGAAGACGAGGGGACAGAGGAGAGGGTAATGGTGGGGAGGACGAGGGGACTGGGGAGTTGGGGATGGTGGGGACAGGGGAATGCTGGGGAGGACAAAGGGACAGGTGAATGGGAGATGGTGGGGGAGGAAGAAGGACAGGGGAGGGGAAAATGGTAAGGAGGACGATGGGACAGGGAAGTGGGAATAGTGGGGATGATGTGGGGACAGGGAAGTGGGAAGGACGAGAGGACTGTGGAATGGGGAATAGCAAAGTGAATTATAATTATATATATTAATTAATTCTTATAAATTTCCAGAAGCCTGTATCAACACCCACACTAATGCAACTGAAAGAGATGTTGAGACAAGTATTGCTGATATGTTGAAGAACGCCCCAAACAAACTCGGTGGAAACAGATACAAGGTAAAGTTTGCCAATTTGCTGTAGTCTAATTCAATTTCTTTTTAGTAATCTTCGAGAACATTTATGCTATGAATAAGATAAAATAATGTAACTGATTTTGATTTATTTACTATTTATTATTTATTTACCGTTATTAGTATAATAGATCTCGTAATAATTTTGCAAAAATAATGGCATTTACTATTTTAAAAAGCTCGGGTGCAGGGGGGGGGGTTATGTAAAAGCCTGGTTTGTGCCTCGGAGAGGCTATGGGATCCAGTAAGATCGTCCTTCCTTTCCTCCCTAGAATCTGGATGTAGCAGGTGCTCAATTGTCAAAAGTGAAAAATTGGTTTTGTCTTCCGAATGCACCATTTCTGTAAATTTGCTAATAATCTTTTAAAAATAGTAAATGCCATTATTTTTGCAAAATTATTACGAGATCTATTATACTAATAACGGTTTGATAAAATACAGTAGACTGCCTACTGGTTTTACCTGTAATAAGGTTTGATACAGATGATTATGATTATGGTTTTGGCCTCCACCACCCTCTCACCTAACTTGTTCGTTCCATGTCTACCACGGTTTTGTCTTCCGAATGCACCATTTCTGTAAATTTGCTAATAATCTTTTAAAAATAGTAAATGCCATTATTTTTGCAAAATTATTACGAGATCTATTATACTAATTACGGTTTGATAAAATACAGTAGACTGCCTACTGGTTTTACCTGTAATAAGGTTTGATACAGATGATTATGATTATGGTTTTGGCCTCCACCACCCTCTCACCTAACTTGTTCGTTCCATGTCTACCACGGTTTTGTCTTCCGAATGCACCATTTCTGTAAATTTGCTAATAATCTTTTAAAAATAGTAAATGCCATTATTTTTGCAAAATTATTACGAGATCTATTATACTAATAACGGTTTGATAAAATACAGTAGACTGCCTACTGGTTTTACCTGTAATAAGGTTTGATACAGATGATTATGATTATGGTTTTGGCCTCCACCACCCTCTCACCTAACTTGTTCGTTCCATGTCTACCACGGTTTTGTCTTCTGAATGCACCATTTCTGTAAATTTGCTAATAATCTTTTAAAAATAGTAAATGCCATTATTTTTGCAAAATTATTACGAGATCTATTATACTAATAACGGTTTGATAAAATACAGTAGACTGCCTACTGGTTTTACCTGTAATAAGGTTTGATACAGATGATTATGATTATGGTTTTGGCCTCCACCACCCTCTCACCTAACTTGTTCCAACCATGTCTACCACGGTTTTGTCTTCCGAATGCACCATTTCTGTAAATTTGCTAATAATCTTTTAAAAATAGTAAATGCCATTATTTTTGCAAAATTATTACGAGATCTATTATACTAATAACGGT